>NC_084752.1:30968154-30995654 GCF_033978785.1 Entelurus aequoreus | reverse complement strand
CAGCAGCAACAACCTCAGCAAAGTCAAGACCAGGAGTCCTACCACTCACTGTCCCCTAGATCATCCGCAACCACTGCTCTGCACAGTGTAGACGAGGTGGGTGTGACATCTATTTACTGTACTGAATTCTTGCTTTATTGACAACAGATGTCATTATGATATATTTAGGAGTATCAAATTATCACGTTAATCACAATTATTAATAGCTTTTATTCAGCGTGTTGTTTTTAAAATGTAATTTTTAATCTCTAACGTGACTGACTTTGTATGTCTACAAGTGACCTCGCCTTCTTCTTGCATTTGACTGAGAGTGATAACACTATGCGGCATAAAGATAGTATGTTGCCACTGTGAAAAAGATGTCTCACTTGGCGGTTTTAGAGGGGAACTGCACATTTTTGAGGGATTTTGCCTATCATTCACCATCCTTATGTGAGACAAGAACACACGTTTTGATATTTTTATGCATTCTAACTGGTAATTAAACACTAGCAAAAGTCAGCTAACAATGGAGCTAATAGGAGTTGCTTCCTTCTGCCTTTAAAGCGCTCTAAAAACATCCAAACCCCTCCATTAACGTTTTATATACACACTGTAAGTGTATATGTAATGTACCGTGTCACACATTCACACACTGACTTATATTACACCATAATAACATGTAATATTTACGTACTTTGCTCATATATAGCATACGGCGGCGTATTAAGTTTGCAGTTGCACAATGCATTACAAAATGTACTTTTCCCTATAACAACAACACTACTTGTCATGGCAGACCTCACAAGAGCCAACGACGACTACTTAAGGACAAATGATCATCCAGAACTTTGTTTTTTTTAGCCTGTTTACCGGAAGATGAGCTACAGTTTACAATCTGTCTGAGTAACTAAGATATTCAGTTGTGCCTACAAGCTGTGCTCTCAGTACAAAGTGATCGTTTTATACTCGGAGCCTCATACAAGACGTAAGTGTTATCATGGTGTGTTCAAGGAACGTTGATCAGAGTAGGACGCCACAACACCTGCCAGAAATGATAAATAATAATAGATTGTATTTCTTACACACATTTAAATTAACCATATAGTATTACAGTACAAACCAATATTTTAAACAATAAAAGCTTAGCCATTAAAACTATAATATAAAAACGTTAAAAAAAATACTAAAACACTATCAGTGAAGCAAAGGAAACCCGAAAACATGCAAAGTAGTGTTTAGCAACAGTTTGTTTTATTTAAAAAAAAACCTCAAAAAGATTTCAGCGTTTGTATGAGTGCTTTTTGAGCACATTCAACAAAACCACGATCCTATTAACCGTGATAATTTTGGTCATGGTAACAGTGGTATGTCATTTTCATATTGTTGCATCTCTATCATAGTGTTATGGTCATGTGACAATCGGGACGGTGGAAGGATTTGCTTTATTTTGTTATCAATCAATCAAGCTTTATTGCAGACTCCAACATCCAAGTAGACAAATAATCACATACAATACATAAAACAAAAAAAATACAGTATAAAAAGCATTTTCACATATTATTAAAACAGTGCTTGTGCATATTCAGCAACAAACATCTAATAAATAAAAGCAGCAATAAAAAAAAAAACATACAGTACAGGCCAAAAGTTTGGACACACCTTCTCATTCAATGCCTTTTTTTTTTATTTTCATGACTATTTACATTGTAGATTGTCACTGAAGGCATCAAAACTATGAATGAACACGTGGAGTTATGTACAGTACTTATCAAAAAAAGATGAAATAACTGAAAACATGTTTTATATTCTAGTTCCTTCAAAATAGCCACCCTTTGCTCCGATTACTGCTTTGCACACTCCTGGCATTCTCTCGATGAGCTTCAAGAGGTAGTCACCTGAAATGGTTTTCACTTCACAGGTGTGCCTTATCGGGGTTGATTAGTGGAATTTCTTGCTTTATCATTGAGGTTGGCACCATCAGTTGTGTTGTGAATGAGAAGGTGTGTCCAAACTGTTGGCCTGTACTGTATATACTTTAATAATGCGTCTACACATTCTATAAAAAGCACATATACCAGTGTTTCCATATATGCGATTGGTACTTAACAGAACTACACCTAGGATTGGTTATCCGATATTATCGGTCGATAAATACTTTAAAATAATATCGGAAATGATCGGTATCGTTTTTTTATTATCGGTATCGGCTTTTAAAAATGTATTTCTTATTTTTTTATTAAATCAACATAAAAAACACAAGATACACTTACAATTACCGTAAATTCCGGACTATAAGCCGCACCTGACTATAAGCCGCACCAGCTAAATTTAGGGGAAAATACAGATTGCTCCATATATAAGCCGCACCCGACTATAAGCCGCAGGGTTTTGATGTGTAATTAGCGTAGTATTTAGGGGTTCCTGCTACCACGGAGGGGATTGTCGGGACAGAGATGACTGTTTGGGAACGCGAAGCGTCCCATTTATTAACAATAAATCTTTCAATCATTCAATCAAACTTTCACATCTTTAACATGGCGAACAGCATTCGTGCAGAGTACAAATAATACAACGGTGCAAAGTAATACAAAGTGCTCGCCTGTACGTTATCAAAATAACCAGCCTACCGGTATATGAAAAGTCAGTCTTTAATCATTGTGTCATCGTCTTCCTCCTGCGTACTAAAACCACCGAAATCCTCTTCGTCGGTGTCGGAGAAGAACAGGCCGTAAATAAGCCGCACCGTTGTATAAGCCGCAGGGACCAGAACGAGGGGAAAAAGTAGCGGCTTATAGTCCGGAAATTACGGTAGTGCACCAACCCAAAAAACCTCCCTCCCCCATTTACACTCATTCACACAAAAGGGTTGTTTCCTTCTGTTATTAATATTCTTGTTCCTACTTTATATATCAATATATATCAATACAGTCTGCAGGGAAACAGTCCGTAAGCACACATGATTGTGCATGCTGCTGGTCCACTAATAGTACTAACCTTTAACAGTTAATTTTACTCATTTTCATTAATTACTAGTTTCTATGTAACTGTTTTATATTGCTTTACTTTATTTTTTATTCAAGAAAATTTTTTAATTTATTTATCTAATTTTATTTAATAATTTTTTTTTTAAAAAGGACCTTATCTTCACCATACCTGGTTGTCCAAATTAGGCATAATAATGTGTTAATTCCACGACTGTATATATCGGTATCGGTTGATATCGGTATCGGTAATTAAGAGTTGGACAATATCGGAATATCCGATATCGGCAAAAAAGCCATTATCGGACATCCCTAGTTATCTGTATAATAAAGTAAAGTTAAAGTACCACTGATTGTCACACACACACACTAGGTGTGGTGAAATTACCCTCGGCATTTGACCCATCCCCTTGTTCCAAGCCCTTGGAGGTGAGGGGAGCAGTGAGCAGCAGCGGTGGCCGCGCTCTGGAATCATTTTGGTGATTTAACCCCAAATTCCAACCCTTGATGATGAGTGCCAAGCATGGAGGTAATGGGTCCCATTTTTATAGTCTTTGGTATGTATAATAAGATCATTCTCGGACCCCTGCAGTCTACATATGAACTTAAACATCAGTTTTCTCAGGGTAGAGTGGAAGGTGTTTATCCCTAAATCACAAAACCGCTTGCTGGCACTACTACCCTGGGCTTTCCAAGCAGGATTCTGAGACAGTCATTATGCAACCTGGAGTTTGCGCAAGCTCTCTTTTTTTAACCTCACCCAGAGGTGCCACTGTGCTGTTAATGTTTAGCTATCTGCATATTACATTCATTCTCCTTTGTCTGCTTTTACATCTGGGTCTCCATTTTCCATCTTCTGTCTTGTGTACAGTATGAACCCAGAGGTCCTGGTCGGCCCCTCTATCAACGTCGCATTTCCTCCAGCTACCCAGACGACCCCTCCCCTGCCAATGCCCACAACGCCTTGTCCCAGCAGCCCCAGGAACACCCCCATCCGCACATGCAGCCGCAGCACCCGCATGCTCCCTATGGTTACCCCTCACATGAGGTCTGGCCCAGTAACGGCGGTGGTCCCGGTCAGTTCCAGAACATTCCGTGTAACGGAGGGGGGACCCTCGCTCATCATCGAGAGCTTTTAGGTAGGTACAAGCCAGAGGTGTACAGTATTGTTGTCGTCTTGAGTTCCGTATTTTCCGGACTATAAACCGCTACTTTTTTCCCCAAGCTTTGAACCCTGATACTTATACGAAGGTGTGGCTAATTTATGGATTTTTCTTCGCTAACGGCCATAATGTTTCGTATACAACAAACTTACACAGACTGAAAAAGTGTGTTATTGTTTTTGCTATGGCCGAATCTACTAATTGTAGAAAGTCTACAATATTTCCTTCTAATTCATGCCTTGAACCGGAAGTACAAGTGCCATTCCGTCTATTAGTCATCAGTAGCGTTTCTACCCTTATGGATTCCTCATTTTACCTCCAAGCAATGTTTGTATGTTTTATAATATAACTAAAACAATTATTTCTTAAAAAATAGTAGCGTTTTCATGCATATTTGTGCACGCTATCATTATGTAATCAAGCTAGCGTCATTAGTCTTAGACTTACACTTAGACAAACTTCATTGATCCACAAGGGAAATTGTTCCACACAGTAGGTCAGTTACAAAGGACGGAAAGGGTAAGGATGGAAAGGATAATGCATGTATAAAGTACACTAAAAATGTACCATAGTATCAATATAACAAATATGTAATAGTTACACACACACACACACACACACTATATATAGTGTGTGTGTGTGTACTGATATATAACACATCCCAATTACCAAGTACAATATTACAGTATATGTAACAGCTTCAGCAAAAAAAAGGGCAGCATAAAATAGAGAGTAGATCCAGCAGAAAATTATAAACAAAGAGAGGTAGCTAACATAGAAGCAGTCAGGTAATGGACATATATCATCTATTGCTGTATGGTGAGTGATTAGCTAATATGCTAACACATTTACAAGTGTCTGTGTTAGTATTATTAACTGTAAATGGCATTGTTTTTGTATTGTATGTTTCACAAATTCCTCAGTAAATTCACCAAAACGTTAAAGTGCCGTTATTGAATCGGTTTAACTAATTGGAGAGCTAGCTTCCGCAGCTAGTGGGTCCATGACAATTACTTCTGTTTTGTTTGATCAGCCGTTTTACTGCCGTGTTACAGGCACCGTTTGGAAACAATTAAAGTATATGAATAAACATGTGTAAAATCTAATTTCACAATTTATGTATCTGCGGCTTGAAGTACGGTGCGGCTCATATAGGGAAAAACGCTTTGGGTTTATATACCCTTGCACTCTATAGTCCGGAAAATACGGTAATGGTGTTGCTCAAAGTGTCTTATTGTTTCTGTTCTTAATTTTCCCCTTGTGATCAACAGCTTCCAAGGCCTTGCGTCAGATAGAAGAGCAGGTTAAGGTGGAATCCACAGCAACACAGCAGCCACACCCACATGCGCTCAGCTCTCTTCAGAACCCTGGACAGTTCCCTCCCCTCATGCCCAATAATAACAAGCAGCAGCCACAGCAGGCTGCCACAGAGCCCGTTCAAGCAGCCCCGAATTTAAACAAAGCCCCCACCATGTCCTATGCCAGTGCCCTACGTGCCCCGCCCAAAACTCGAGCCATTCGCCCTGAGCAGGCCAAAAAGAACAGCGACCCACTCTCGCTCCTGCAGGAGCTCAGTATAGGAAGTTCAGATGGTAGCAATGGCTATTATTCCTACTTCAAATGAGTGTCATCCCTACCACGTATTATTTACATCTTAAAATATACTACAAATACCAAAAAAAAAAAAAAGGAAAATCCTTCTAAAAAAAAAAAAAAAAAAAATAGTGCAAAGTTTCTATCAGTAGGTTTGTTTTCTGCGTTTTGTTCTATTTTAACCTTTTTATTTGTAACCGTTATCTCCTGTTTCACATATCTGTGAAGAAAAAAAGTATATATAATGAATGCATTACTGGTATATATACATAGTCATTATGTATATATGAACATATATACTTATATTATCTACACTTGTATATGTACGTAATGCTTAAAAAAAAGTTATTAAAAAAATATAAAGAGAAATTCTGTTGGCCACTTAGCTTCCCTGCATTTTTACCTCCAAGATTGAAGTCGGTTTTGATGGTTACTAAACAATCGTGTTGGCTTTTCTGTCAAGAGCGTTTTCCTCACTTAAGTGGACTTCAAAGTCTGGCTTTTCATACGGCCCCAGTTGTTGTAATGGCCCTAAGCTAAGTGGTCAGCTGACACAAAATCTACATGGAGAAGTGTATAGAAGTAGTTTCCTTTTAATCTGTACATATAAAGAAAATAAATGACTGAATTGTATGCCACAGACAATTCCTTTTAAGTTATTGTAGACCATCACGTTTTTAACAAGTTGGACACGCTGGACAGCCCATTTCGCCCTAATCGGATTGCCTGAAACATTATTCGTTCGTGTAAGAAATGTTCATTATTAGCTCCTTTTAGATACCCCAGTTATTTTTAATCATCAGCTAAAAAAAAGATAATGTGCAAATGTTTTTTACCCAACCATTGTCATTGTTTTCTGTATTAATAGTACCCACAAAGGTGCCCTCCTGGTGGCCACTTTTTAATCTGTATTTTATCTGATTCTACAGTTTTATCCGGACTTAACGAGCCATTCAGGGAGGTAGTCAGAATGACTTCTAAAGGGGATATGACATGTGCAATGGGCAGCAGGACAAGGAGGTGCGGGGCTTTTGGATGGTTTGTGAAAGTGAGCAGAGGGGTGACGGTGTGGCGTTCGAGGCCACTTTGAAACACTGCCAGACAAATACTTAGTTTTGATTTGGAGGAGACCAGACAAGCCCTGGGAATTTGCGAAGTGAAACGTTTGTGGCTTTAATCGAAGATCTAGCGGGCGAGATGTGTGGTTACTGCTCCTGGTTGTTGTTTTCCCGACGAGACAATCTGCTGACAATGTGAATATGATATCCTTGAGCTTTTAGAACATCTGCATTCGTACAAAATGAATAGTAATGCATTCATTTGTTTTAGTATGTTTGAATTGGTTCATAAATAGTCAATCTCAACTTTTTTTTTTCCATTTGGTTCTTTTCTCCCCCTTCCTTTTTGCTTGTCTTTGCAGCTAAATGACTTTTCTATAAATGGTCTACAGTGAGAGGATGTTCATATGACCCCATTCGTTGAGGTTTACCAGACACATGAAACGTGACAAATTGGGGGGAAGGTTTGCACTATATACTTTAGCCACCAGATAGCAGTAGAGTGTCGAATATCTTAAAATTCCGACTTTGACCACAGCGTCAGTTACTATGTCGTGTGGCGCTTTCCATCATTTTCAGCAGACTGCATTGAAGATCCTCCCAAGAATGGGGTCATATGAATCCCTTCCTTGCTGTACATATGAAGAAGAAAAAAAGATACTATCTTTTTAGGTTTGAAGGAGCACTCCTGTGGTACTTTAATGTCCCTTGCCTGTCTGGCCCAAACTAGTGACATCATCCCACTGTGCCATGATTTTCACACAGCAGTACAACTTCTAAAAATGTGAAAAAGTGACCTGCTTAACCCGTGGTTTCAGTTACATTGTAATTTAGAGGTCCAGATTTTTTATTTTTTTTATTTTTTGCCACTGAGCAGTATAGCGCTGATTAACATACTATGTAAATATGCATTTTTTTTAGGTATTTACAAACCCTGAATTTAGGGAGCGCTTCATTTTTTTGTAGATGCCGTTCAAACAAAGAGGTTTGTCCTTTTAATGCAAATTCACACAAAAAAATGGAGTCTGGATATAGACGTCAAACTCAAAAGTTTTTGCTGGCATACGGCTGATACAACAAGATCTTGTTGGTTGCACAACTTCTTTTTTTCCCCACTGTACAATACTTTTGTGCCACATTACAGCTATAATAATACAATCAACATGAATATTATTTCTTTTTATTGCATGAACTTTTTTTTTTTTTTTCAAGCCCTGTTTTTATTTTATACCAATTTTGGGTGGGAAAAAAACGGACTTTTATTCAACTCTCTTACACATTCAAAATCTTTCGGTGTATTTGTTGTGTATGATGTGACATTATAAACCAGCTATTCTATTTTTTACTAAACATGTCATGCGAAATGTAACGGTCATGTATGTTTGTGTGTTTATCCAAGCATGGCTCAGCTGAGGTTGCTCCCTTTAGTGTGTCTGATGAAGCCTCGTGAACGCTCGCTGGCTAAAACTTGTGCAATACTAATATTTCACTGCTTCTCCAGCTCCACTTTATTTGAACTCTTAAGACGGAAGACATTGAGCCAAAGACTATTAAAGAGATGGGTATATTTTGTTCTGTTTTTATTTTGCCGATTCCCCCACTTCTTTTTCAATTTTTTTAATTTTAGGTTGACTGATGACTTTTGCTTGGCCACCCTTTTTGTCGGGACAACATTTGGTTGCCTTTTGAAGAACACAATGCGAGCGAGTTGTGAGTGACACACGAGGGGAGCAACAATTGGCCCCGCCGGTAGAGATCAGTGTGTCCATCCATTTCTGTCATCCCCTTACTCTCCTGTGTTCTTCCCTGCAGTAAGTCTGTACTGGCACACCTGTTAGCCCCGCCCATCTGCCCCAGCCAGCCCCACTGGCTCCTCCCATGTGGGTACCAAGTACTGAATAGTTCTGTTTCACTCTTCTCCATTTCAATTGATGGTGGTTATAATAAAGGATTTAGGCTGTGTTTTAAAGGTTATTTTATTTGCTATTCGTTTATTAAAGTGTTTTTATTGAAACTTGTTTGATTTTATTTTTAAATGTAAAATACTCTGGATTACTGAAAATATCCTCAGCAATCCAAAGAAGTTCATTAGGTCTTCAACAAATGATGTAATTGTTTATTCTTATAGCCAGACCTGTTTATTTCCGTACCTGACGGAGTTTGTCACGTGATGTCAACCTATTAGTGTTTTTTATTGAAACGTGTTCCTTTTTTTTTTTTTTTTTAATCTAAAATATTCTAAATAAAATAATCGAAAATATCCTCACTAATCCAAAAACGTTCGTAAGGTCTTCAACAAATTATGTATTTTTTTTATTTCCCTACCTCACGGAGAGGTTGTCACGTGATGTCAACCTATTAGTGTTATTATTGAAACTTGTTTGATTTTATTTTTAAATGTAAAATACTCTAAATTAATAAAATAATCAAAAATATCCTCACTAAGCCAAAGAGGTTCATTAGGTCTTCAACAAATTGTGCAATTTGTTAATCTTATAGCCAGACCTGTTTATTTCCGAACCTGACGGACAGGTTGTCACGTGATGTCAACCATTAGTGTTTTTATTGAAACTTCTTTGAATTTATTTTTTATCTAAAATACTCTAAATGATACAATCTAAAATATCGTCAGTTATTTAATCATTTTACCTACTTTTAACTAACTAGCTAATTAATAAAACCCTGGCTACAAGCCCCAGAATGCATTGCGTTCGGGGGGGGCGCGCTGTCACGAACCTGTCCCATGTTCCCCCACTGATTAATGTATTTTCTTTTAAGCCCGAGAAGCAGACAAGTGTGTATTTTAAACTGCTACCTACTTAAACTATTACCTACGTAAACGAGCTAGCTAATAAACAAAACCCGTTAAGTAACTAGCTAATTAATAAAACCCTGGATACAAGTTCCAGAATGCATTGCGACGAAGCTGTCCCATGTTCCAACACTGATTAATGTCTTTTCCTTTAAGCCCGAGAAGCAGACAAGTTTTTATTTTAAACTGCTACCTACTTAAACTTTTACCTACTTAAACTAGCTGGCTAATAAAAAAAACCGGGTACTACAATTCCCAGAATGCATAGCGTTCGTTGGGACCGCCGTCAAGAAGCTGACCCATGTTCCTCCACAGTTTCACTCCTAAGCGTTCGTCTCAACTTCTACGGTAATTTTATGACACTTAAAAAACAACTCATGTTACAATGTTCAATTGTTCCCTAAATAGTGTATTTCTAAAACGTTAGCTGGAAATTCACGTCTGCTAACCAGCTCGCACCTGGTTGTATCAGAAGTTGTATCATGCTGGACCTTCAGAAGGCCTTTGACACCGTTAACCATGCTATACTGTTGGATAAGCTCAGAGCAATCGGATTTAACAAAACCTCATGGAGCTGGATGCAATATTACTTGGAGGGGAGGGAGCAGGTGGTAGAGGTGAACGGCACCGTGTCCCCCCACCCCCCACCCTCGGTGAGCTGTGGAGTCCCCCAAGGCAGTATATTGGGACCTTTACTGTTCCTAATATACATAAACGACTTGTCATCGGCATGCGACTGTGAATTGTTTTTGTTTGCGGATGACTCTGCCCTGCTGGTATCAGACAAGGACAAGTCACAGGTGGAGAAAATCCTCAGTGCTGAGCTCTGTAGAACTTGCACCTGGCTCGCTGACAACAAGCTATCCATACACTTGGGTAAAACGGAATCCATCCTGTTTGGGTCCCACATCAACCTTAAGAAAGTCAATGACTTCACTATAAAAGTGGGTGACATTGTTATCACCAGGAAAGATGAGGTCACCTACCTAGGTTCCATTCTAGAGGCTAACCTTTCCTGTGATAAAATGGCAACCAAGGTAATCAAAAAGGTTAACCAACGAACGAGATTTCTCTACAGAATCTCCTCTCTGGTCAACAAAAGCACCATGAGGATTCTGGCGGGAACTCTCGTTCAACCCTTTTTCGATTACGCATGCGCAGTATGTGGAATTAAATTATGGAATGGATTAAGCAAAGCAATCAAACAATGTACTAATATGATCAATTATTTATGCTTACATGTGGAAATAATAATAGTAAATAAAATAATAATAAAAAAAGGTAAATAAAGCATAAAATAGTCTAAAAAATTAATTAAATAAAAAACAGTATATAAAATATATACATCAGCAAATAACAAAAATATAGATCAAGAAAAAGGATCCTTAATATGTGCAGCAATTTTTCCCACTCATATCACCTCATTTTATATTTTTTTCTACAATTAACTATGCCAAAAAACACATAATAGACATACCTTTTTTTTTTAATGGAAACAAAAACAACAGGGCGTCACACACAGCTAGTCCACAGTAAACAGGATCTCGAGCTCCACTAAAGAACAAAGAAAGAAATAATACACACTCATTAATTGCAAAGAACGGCTGTTTCCACTCCGTTAACGTTACGTTGTTGACTAACGAAGTAACGTTAGCGACCTGGGCCTAAACAACACTGACAATAAAGTAATACGCTTTCGTTTCAAGCAGTTGGAAATATGTGGAATATCGTAGCATGTAACCTACACACATTCACAGCGTCTAACAAAAGATAGCCTAAGTTTGAACTTTTGAAACGTTCATTTACTACGTTACTCACCGGCTTCACGCGGGAAACTTTCAAATTCTGGAGTCGGGGTCCCCCGGAACACAAAACACAGATAAAAGACAATTTTACAATAGCACGGCCAAAAAATGACCGTCGTTGTGTGGGTTTTTTGACGAATAACACTCTTTTCCACTTTTCTTCGCTCGGGCCTCACCTACCGCATGCAGCCATTTAAAATTTTCTGGATACGTGACGTCAGACGCACGTCTCCATGCAAAGCATTCTGGGAGGCGGCGCTGGAAATAAAATAGCCTTTTTTTACAGAATATAAAGTTTTACTGCTAGTCCTAATATCAAACAACGTCATTACAATCATACATAAATGATGATGGAAACACAAAGGCCGATCTTTACTGTGAATGTAGCAATAAATCTATACTTACGTTCGTGTTCCAGCAAAGAAAGTCCAGAAATGATGATCTTGGCTCATGCGCGTACACGCTAGTAGGCGCGTCCACGTCTGCGGGTGCAGACATTGGTCGGCTCAGCGCGCGTAGGCGGAGCCTATAACTCTAGGCGGCGCGCGCCAGTTTAGTTTGTCGCGTCCGCGTATGCGAATCAGACACGAGTCCACTCAGGATCAGCTGTCTGACCGTACAATTTTCAGAGGCGGAGCTGTATCCTCTAGGCGGAGCCAAAACGAATGTGACAGTAACGCGGGTTGGGCGACTTGAAGGCGGATCCGTATAGCAGTCTTCTGCTGTGTGGGGCACCTCCTGGTACCCTAGCACCTCCAAAACCCTCAAATCTAAACTCCAAACATCCCAGAACAAGCTAGTCAGGTTACTTCTAGACCTCCACCCCAGATCCCACCTCACTCCTACCCACTTCTCCAAAGTGGGCTGGCTCAAGGTGGAGGACAGAGTTAAACAACTTGCACTGAGCCTAGTCTATAAAATCCGCTACACCTCCCTGATACCGAAGTACATGTCAAACTACTTCCTTAACGTAAATGACCGCCATAACCACAACACCAGGGGGAGCTCCACTAACCACGTTAAACCCAGATTCCGAACTAACAAAGGTCTTAACTCATTCTCTTTCTATGCCACATCAATGTGGAATGCGCTCCCAACAGGTATAAAAGAAAGGGCATCTCTATCCTCCTTCAAAACCGCAATAAAAGTTCACCTCCAGGCAGCTACAACCCTAAACTAACACCTTCCCCGGATTGCTAATAATCAAATGTAAACAATCAAATGCAGATACTTTTTCTTATGCCTTCTGATCTCTCTCTCTCTCTCTCTCCCTCTCTCTCTCTCTCTCTCTCTCTCTCTCTATGTCCACTACTTGCTGTCCATATCCTAGCCCCCTCCCCCTCCACACCCCTGATTGTAAATAATGTAAATAATTCAATGTGATTATCTTGTGACTCAATATCAAATCAATATTTCCGCCGTCACTTCAACAGCTAACATCAGCAGGTCTGGCTCTTAGGCCCTGTTTACACTAAGCCGGATAAGGTTATCCAGGGTAAATCCCACCTAACCTTATCCGTGTCCACACACACACACACACACACACACACATTGCCACCGTTTAAGACCCCCTCCCCCATCCGTCCGCCGGCGCAATGCGACCTAGTACGCATGCGCGTACAGTATTGCTTTGTGTGCAAGTTCTTAAATTAAATTGAACTTACCTGAACTTATCTTTACCATGAATTGATTAACGTGGAGCCCGACTTAAACAAATTGAAAAACGTATTCAGGTGTTACCATTTAGTGGTCAATTGTACGGAATATGTACTGTACTGTGCAATCTACTGATAAAAGTCTCGATCAATCAATCAATGAACAATATCCAGTGTTGTGGTATTTCAATGAACTGGAATCCAGTGTGCTGTGGGGCCCTATTGTAGTGAATCACACCTGAGCCATCATAAATTAATCAAATCTTTATTAGACACGTAAACAATGTGATAAAGAACATTTTATATCAATCAAACTAGGGATATAGATATCTGGTCAGGACACTCCTCACTCTTTTGCCTTCACCTTCATTGTCCATTTGTTTTTGGTGACTTTATATACTCTGGACCTAGACGTTGAGTCCGCGACATACATGGCGGACAATAACTGATACAGTCTGATCCAATCGCTGTTTTCCCTCAAAGGCCAGGTAATACAAAGCACACGCTATCTTTTTTATCACATCCACGGGAAACCGCATTCTCGTTGTCTCTCCTTCGACAAATGGACAAAGTTTTTCGGTAAGTAGAATCACAGCTGACCTGGACATTCGAAAGTTGTCTTGCCGTCTGAGAAGTGTTGTATCCCAAATAGCTGCAATCGCTTTCTCTTAAAGGCCTACTGAAATGAAATTTTCTTATTTAAACGGGGATAGCAGATCCATTCTATGTGTCATACTTGATCATTTCGCGATATTGCCATACTTTTGCTGAAAGGATTTCGTAGAGAACATCGACGATAAAGTTCGCAACTTTTGGTCGCTGATAAAAAAATCCTTGCCTGTACCGGAAGTAGCGTGACGTCGCAGGTTGAAAGGCTCCTCACATTTCCCCATTGTTTGCACCAGCAGCGAGAGCGATTCGGACCGAGAAAGCGACGATTACCCCATTAATTTGAGCGAGGATGAAAGATTCATGGATGAGGAACGTGAGAGTGAAGGACTAGAGTGCAGTGCAGGACGTATCTTTTTTCGCTCTGACCTTAACTTAGGTACAAGCTGGCTCATTGGATTCCACACTTTCTCCTTTTTCTAGTGTGGATCACAGATTTGTATTTTAAACCACCTCGGATACTATATCCTCTTGAAAATGAGAGTCGAGAACGCGAAATGGACATTCACAGTGACTTTTATCTCCACGACAATACATCGGCGAAGCACTTTAGCTACGGAGCTAACGTGATAGCATCGTGCTTAAATGCAGATAGAAACAAAAGAAATAAGCCCCTGACTGGAAGGATAGACAGAAGATCAACAATACTACCAAACTTTGGACCTGTAACTACACGGTTAATGCTGTACCGCCTGGCGAAGCCTAGCAATGCTGTTGCTAACAACGCCATTGAAGCTAACTTAGCTACGGGACCTCGATAGAGCTATGCTAAAAACATTAGCTCTTCACCTACGCCAGCCCTCATCTGCTCATCAACACCCGTGCTCACCTGCGTTCCAGCGATCGACGGCGCAACGAAGGATTTCACCCGATCATCGATGCGGTCGGCGGCTACGTCAGATAGCGCGTCTGCTATCCAAGTCAAAGTCCTCCTGGTTGTGTTGCTGCAGCCAGCCGCTAATACACCGATCCCACCTACAGCTTTCTTCTTTGCAGTCTCCATCGTTAATCAAACAAATTGCAAAAGATTCACCAACACAGATGTCCAGAATACTGTGGAATTTTGCGATGAAAACAGAGCTGTTTGTATTGGGATACAATGTGTCCCAATACTTCCGCTTCAACCATTCACGTCACGCGCAAATGTCATCATACCTAGACGTTTTCAACCGGAAGTTTCCCGGGAAATTTAAAATTGCACTTCATAAGTTAACCCCGCCGTATTGGCATGTGTTGCAATGTTAAGATTTCATCATTGATATATAAACTATCAGACTGCGTTGTCGGTAGTAGTGGGTTTCAGTAGGCCTTTAAGGTATTCATGTGTGATTTCCACAAGCGTCTGTACAGACGGAAGGAGAAACACGGGCATGTCTGGATGACTCGCCTCCATATTTCCAGTGGTTAGCTCCGAGTTACGAAACCGCTTTATTATGAAGCTGGCTGTGGCGCGTTCTTTCTGACGTCACTTCCTCTTCGAACTCAGTTTGTAAACGATCAATGAGTCCATACAAAGCTAAGAGCCGGAGATTCAAGAAATAGACGGCGCACTTACCCGTGTAAAAAATTGTCCTAGGAGGGGGACCTTAAACGATAGTTTAGTGTGGCTGAAGCGGGGCTTAGGCTAAATAATTATTCGTTTAAGGGGTTATTCGGCTTAGTGTTGACATAGCCTTATTCACTGACATTCCCAAAGTAAATACGTAAGAGTTATTTCAGCTGTCACACATTATACATAACTTGTTATCTAATGTACCCATTTCAAACAACTGTGAGGGTGTACAATACTATCTATTCAAGATGTTAAATTGACTCAGCTTATTTTTCAATCATCTAAAGCAGGGGTGTCAAACTCATTTTAGCTCGTGGAGGAAAATCTGTGCAAACGCGGGCCGTACTATTAAAATCATGGCATTAAAACTAAAAAATAAAGACAACTCCCGATTGTTTTCTTTGTCTTACTTTTGGCCAAAAATAGAACAAACACGTTCTGAGAATATTACAATAAAAATATAGAAAAAATACCGGCAGCGGTTAAGTTTAGATCCGTGAAGAAAAGAAGGAAGTGAATGATTTTTTATAACTGATACATTTTCATATGCATGCAATTATATATTTTTTTGATTATTTTTTTAAAATGAATTAAGTAAAGTTTATGCCAACCTTTTTCCAAAACACAATATAGAATGTGAGATATAACAGGAAAATGCATACATTTATCATTTGTTTACTAAACGGTTACAAAAAAAGTGGGACCCCTAAAATTTACCGTGGGACCCGATTTTTATGACTATGGGGTCCCTGGAACCCCATTTTGAAAATTCTTAGCACCAACACTGATGGGGTATTGGTGCGTGCAAAACAGCAGCAGGCGGCTGTGGCCTGCGGGCCGGTTCTAATGCTAATCAAATATCATCCCGGGGGCCATAGATCATTCATTTGCGGGCCGGATCTGGCTTGCGGGCCGACTTTGACAGCATGATCTAACGGATGCAAATATCATGCTATAACATGTCTTTTTCTAAAATGTTTAAATCATTCATCCATTTCCAAACACATGCATTATTTGCATTCCTAGTATGATGTTCATTAATTATTACGTAAAACCGTTTAACTATTTATTTTTTTAATTGTATCAGTTTGTGGCTATTATAAGGCATATTTCAGGAGATATGCATTTTTACAGCATGTTTTATCGAGATTTATTAATGTTTAAAAAATGACTTCCTGGTATATTGTATTAATTAACAAATTTTTATTTACTATTTATTCAAGATGTTAAATTGACTCATCTTATTTTTAATACATCTAAAGCAGGGGTGCCCATTACGTCGATCGCGAGCTACCGATCGATGGCGGAGGGTGTGTCAGTCGCTCACCAGCCAGGGATTAAAAAATAGACCTAAAAATGAGCGACCATCAATCTTCACCAAAATGTCACTTTCTTCACTTGATTGACATTCACGCCACCCGAGGGTCTTGTGAGATGACGCTGGCTGCTGCCAGCTCATTATTAAGAAAAAATGACTGACAGGAAGGCGAGAAACACTTTTTTTTATTTCAACAGACTCTCGCGCTGTACCTGCTGTCAAAACTCTAAAGACCGACTGCACAGTTTCTATCTTCACAATAAAAGCGCTGCTCCATCCTGCCTGCGCTAACAAAATAAGAGTCTCAAAAAGCTGGCGTGCACAAGCTAGCAAGCTACGGAGTTTGCCGCCAATGTATTTCTTGTAAAGTGTATAAAAAGGAGTATGCAAGCTGGACAAATAAGATGCCAAAAACCAACCACTTTCATGTGGTATTGGACAGAAAGGAGGACTTTTTTTTTTGAAAATGTGGACGTTATCATCACTAGTGTCTGATTCCAATCAATGCAAGTCATCAGAATCAGGTAATACACCAACTTATATTCTTGTCTTTATGAAAGAAAGGAATCTATATGTGTTAAACATGCTTGTATTATCATTAAACACATTTAACTTGTTAACAAAAACGTCTCTTTCATAAATAAATAAATATAAATGATGTATATGAATGAGGTAGATCCCCTCGACTTGGTCAATTAAAAAGTAGCTCGCCTGCAGAAAAAGTGTGGGCACCCCTGATCTAAAGAATGCAAATATCATGCTATGACATGTCTTTTTTTAAAAAATGTTTAAATCATTCATCCATTTCCAAACACATGCATTATTTGCATTCCTAGTATGATGTTCATTTATTATTCCGTAAAACCGTTTAACTATTTATTTTTTAATTGTGTCCGTTTGTGGCTATTTAAGGCATATATCAGAGGATATGCATTTTTACAGCATGTTTTATCGAGATTTATTAATGTTAAAAAAATGTCTTCTGGGTATATTATATTGATCAACTAATTTTTATTTATAGGGCTTTGTGGGAAAATAGAGGGGCTCCCTCTATTGCCCCATTGTTAGAAATAGGCTTGTTGGGATTTTGCTAAGGTTTATTAAAAAGCATAATACAAGAAAAACGTATGCGTTCTTGCCTTACATAAGGATTGTGAATGAAAGGCAAAATTGAAAAAAAAGTTCATATCCCTTTTTTAATAATTTTACCACATCCTGTGAACGTGTTGATGTTGTGGCGAAAGTGAGTAAATTATTACATGCAGGGAAATTGGAAATTTCCAGTCATGTTTTCCTCCCTGGGACAAACCGGCGATGTGTGAACGCCCCACTACCAAACACCAAGGCAATTTTCCCAAACATTTATTTTTCATTAAAAAGTCACACACACAGAATATAGGGCATTCTAAAGTCAAATCACATGCTTTATTTGAAAGAAAATACAAAACACTATTACTTTAATCCAGGCAAAGCCACCAAAAAAGTATACAAAAAAATCAACAGCCTACATTTCTAACTGTTGTGGCTGTCGCTGACCAATAAAAAGAATGCATTGCCAAACTTGATAACCGTAGAAACAAAAACTCACTAAATTAAAGGACAATCTAACACACAGCTGTAGCTTAAAGAGGACCTATGATTAATTCAATCTTAGTCGTGAAAGTGTCAAATCATAAGGTTCATGCATTTTGACGTGAGTTTGCACACAGTTTTAGATGCCTCTTTTCGAGCAGTTTTTTGCAATTGGCTGCGTGGTTATGTCACCGTGAGGCGAAACCACTTATTTTCGACATTAAAGGCCTGATTTACTAAGATCCAATGCAGCTGAGATAGACTCCAGCACCCCCGCGACCCCGGATGGGACAAGCGGTAGAAAATGGATGGATGGATGTATGGAAACACCACGTGGTCAACAGTGATTTACAAAGACTGCAATTTAAAAGTGGTTCAGACCGCCTTATTTAAATGAGGATTTTGCTTGTACTATACGGGGCATCACCACAGAGACACTTTTATTTCTTGCACATTCAAGGATACATCTACCACTTTTTATGGCCTTTTTAGAAGCAGTCCTGCAGAAACGTTTTCTTATTAATCAATGGGAGAGTGTGCAGATGTACCTAATGATGTGACCGGTTGAATGTACAAGTGAAACTCACAATTAGAACATCATGTAAAAGTCCATTGAATTCAGTAATTGAACTTCAAATGCGAAACTAATATGTAATAAAAACTCATTACATACAAGTAAAATATGTCAAGCTTTTATTTGTTATAATTTTGGTGATCATGGTTTACAGTTTAAAAAAAAAAAAATTCTGAAATTTTAAATTTGAGGTTTTTATAAGCTGTAATTCATAATCATCAAAACTATTTCAAAAGAAGTCTTGAAATATTTTGAGTTGCATGTTATGAGCCTATGTCTTGTATTAGTTTAATCTTGTAAATATAATTGCTGGTATAAACAAACCTCTGCACGTTATTCTAATTTTTTGAGTTTCGCCTAGAAAGTTTATGAAGTTTTCTTTTGATCATGTCTGGGGAAAAATAGCTGTGACAATTTCAAGATATACATTTAAATAGTGTACATTTTCAAAAGATTTATGCAAAACTTACACCAAAGCATATCCGACACATTGAATATAGACCAAAAGGAAGTGTTTTAGAAGTAGATTGAAATCATAATAGGTCACCATGAATTTAAGAAGATACAGCATGTGTATTAATCAATCAATAACAATTTGCTTAAAACACCAAGCTGCTATATTAATTTACCCCATAAATAGATATGTCATTGTTGTTAAAAATTTACAATAACAAATCTTAACACTTAATAATCAAGCCCATTTTCATCTTGGTTTCTGTAATACTGTATTATTGATTTTCAAGCAATTGAGTATTTATTTGTGTAATCCAAACAAAAAGAAAATGAAAAGAGGAATAGTCCTGTAAATATGTACAAGATATCATACATAAGGCCGCAGACTGCATGCACTTTGACACTGGCATATCATCAAACCTGGCCGCGGTCACAAGATCATAGTTTGTTGATATGAGTAGTTTGGGGAAGAGACAAAACTTCACGTGACTGCATTCACTCCATTAGGTATCAGGTATTCAATACCAACACTGTATCAAAACGTTTGTCTTTTTAACTCAACTTTTTTTTGGAGTGACAGTCAGAATGTGTTTGTTATTGTGGATGGTGTAGAACTGCACTGCAACCTGAGCAAAGAATAGATTCCAATCCAGGCTTTGCCTTTATATCTCATATAGCATTTCCTAAGCTGTGCAGGTGTACCTAGTATTGTACCCAGTGCGTTTACAATTGCAATATATATCCAGCCTGTTTCCTTGTGAACGAGGGTGCATATCCATCATCAACAGGTTTAAGAGATGACATCTCACTTTTTATTTACTGTCAATATTTCAGAAACGTATACAAAAGACCTACATTCAAGTTGTTTAATGGTTGAGAGGTAAATTTCCCATCATAGCCATGGTCCTTCCAAGCCACCCCCTCTCTCTTTGGCCAGCTCTTCATACTGAATCCTTCCTCTCTTCACTCCACTTGCTCGGGCTCAGCGTCCATGCAAGTCTCCCATGGGTTCCTGGGCATTTGTGGCATGGAGAGGATGAGGAGGGCGATGCCGGTGAGAAAGAGAAGGATGAAACCGACGCAGGCACAAGCGAAGGACCAGCTGTAGTAGTACTGGATCCAGATGGTGTCCTCGCTCTCGATCATGCGTTTGACCGACTGACGCATCACTTCCAAGGAGATGAACGAACACAGACCTGCGAGCGGGATGCCAATGAGTCAACCTCTGGTTTAGCGGAGATGGACTGTTTTACCTCCCTGAACATACCTGAAAATGCAAAGAACATTCCAGCAGGTTTGAGAAGGTATAGTCGTCCTTTGCCTTTGCCGGTGCACGAGCCAATCAAACACAGGCATCCCAAGATCATGAAGGCCAAACTGAAGATGGAGATGGCTGCAGCAGAGATGTTGTACTCTGGAACAAGAAATCAATGTTTTAGTTAATGTAACTAAAAGGAACAACAACCAGGGATTCTACGCCCCCACAGTTGAACATGTTTTAGTTTGTACAAGGACTGCACGCAACGTTGATGTTATGGCAACCCATGCATTGTCTTGGTAAGTTTGCATCCTGAGGAGGAACCAAATGATCTAACATGGGTCTTTATGGGCAGTTTATTGTTCTGCTCTGTTTTATTTATGTGAGCTCTTAAATATTCTGTGCCCCAGCAGAGCTCCGCGGTCTGCCAACCAACAACTACTGGAGGTTTTTCCATCCAAATACAGTCAGTGGGGCATACCTCTCAAATTACGGACTATCAGACTTAGATTTGTTTAAGACAAAACTTAACAGTCATTTATTCCACATTTGGCACTTTATAGCTTATGATTCTCTGACTCTTTGTCTAGCACGTTGCTTTAGCTACAGCAGATATAAGGGGCTTTATGAGTACATTTGGAATGTAATTTATTAAGAGTGTCCCACAGAACACAAAGCATCAGCAATCCGTGTGAGAACTCAGTTTAGAAAGCATCAAAAGCTCTTTTTCTTTGGCTTGTTTGCAACATTGATTCCAAAAGTCATTGGATGTTCTCATTCATCCAGGTCATTGTATTGTCAGGGCATTCAATCCATCGCAACTGGACTGTTTGGTTTGTCTAGGAAGACATTTCGCCCCTCATCCAAGTAGACTTCATCAGTTCATGCTCATAGACTTAGATTGGTCAGATCTAGTCAAGTAGCTGATGCCAAAACCCCAACAATTTATACTCCAACACAAGAAGACAGGTGTGCCTGGGCAAGGGTGTTTCCGCCATTTTGTAGTGAAAAATACAACTGTTGAGTTGCAAAAGAGCAACCCTACTGTCAATGCCAACGGCCGTAATTAAAGTGGAATTTACCCTCGTTAGCATTTAAGTATTGTGTGGCAAAACGATCACTGTGGAACGACTACTAGATGCACACAATCTGACGGATTTTTAAGTTTTTTACAAATCAGTCAGGTTGACGCCGAGGTTTAAGATTTGTTGCAAATAAAATATTTTGTTTTCTACTTCTTAAAATCAACTGGCAGAGGAAGTTACTGCTTATTGTTGCTGCTTAAAAACTAGTGTTGGGTTAGTTACTGAAAACCAGTAACTAGTTACAGTTAGTAATTACTTTATTTCAAAAGTAACTCAGTTACTTACACCAAAAAGTAACGCGTTACTGTAAAAAGTAACTATTTAGTTCCTTTTTTTCTTTTTCTTTTGTTTTTAAAAGCTCCCATTAATGCCGTTTTAGCCTTCATTTCAGTACTGTTATTGCACTGGAGAATAATACAATGTGTTGATCAACTTGACATGCATTTGCATCACTGAACTCTGCTAAGCAATGTGGTCTACATACAACACACAAAGACAAAGATATGTTTCAAAGGACCAATTTATTTCAGGCCAGAACAAATTGACAAAACTATTTTAAATACCTGCAACATAACATACGT
Source organism: Entelurus aequoreus (assembly GCF_033978785.1). NCBI lineage: Eukaryota > Metazoa > Chordata > Actinopteri > Syngnathiformes > Syngnathidae > Entelurus > Entelurus aequoreus. The sequence goes on along the minus strand of NC_084752.1, from coordinate 30,973,543 downwards.
AAGTAACAAACAGCATAATAATAACATAGCTGTAAACCTGGCTTCACCTAAGGAAGGCACACGAGACATACACAAAGCCTAACCAGGCAGCTTTGAATTGTTGTTTTGGGCAAGACACAACTAACATTTAACTAAAATGTTCTTTTCTTTGTGCTCGACAAAAAAAAGAAGTGAGAATATCTCCATGTTAAGACACTCGAGTGCGGCTCCGTTGTTAGTAAACACAGACACGCCCCCCCTCTCCACACCCACACCCACACCCAGACACACACAGAGCGCACCTTCGTCTTGTGACACAAGAACATTCAGAAGGATGACACTGCAGCGCTCCAATAAAACACACTCAGATCTTCTGTTTCGAGCCGATACTACATAAAAAATAACGTAAAATAACGCAGTAACGCATCATGTAGTAACGGTAACTGAGTTACTGAATACAAAAATAACGTTGATTACTAGTTACCGCCGAAACTAACGGCGTTACAGTAACGCGTTACTTTGTAGTCCCAACACTGTTAAAAATAGATACATGTAATAAATTATATAATGAGATTTTGGCTCTCAAAAAAGAAATGGCCAACACATATTTGCCAACCCTCCCGATTTTCCCGGGAGACTCCCGAATTTCAGTGCCCCTCCCGAAAATCTCCCGGGGCAAACATTCTCCCGAATTTCTCTCGATTTCCACCCAGACAACAATATCATGGGCGTGTCTTAAAGGCATTGCTTTTAGCGTCGTCTACAACCTGTCGTCACGTCCACGAACGAGGATGGACAATTTAACCCTAAACTCACTCCTTTCCTGCAAATTAAATTTCACAGATGCTGCCCATACCTATGCTCCTTCAAAGGCTGTGCTACTGGCTGCAAAGCATTGCACTTTCAAATACAACAATGAGTAGAAGAGTGTTACGTGTGTATATGTGTAAATAAATGAACCCTGAAATTCAAGTATTTCTTCTATTTATATATATGTATAATAAAATAAATATATATAAAGCTAGAATTTACTGAAAGTCAAGTATTTATTTGATTTATATATATATATATATATATTTATATATATATATATATATAAATTAAATATATATAAAAAATATATTTATATATATATAAAAAATATATTTATATATATATAAAAAATATATTTATATATATAGTCAGCTAGATATCACTGACATTCAAGTATTTCTTATATATATATATATATATATATATATATATATATATATATATATATATATATATATATATATATATATATATATATATAAATATATTTTATATATATATATAAATATATTTTTTATATATATATAAATATATTTTATATATATATATATATAAGAAATACTTGAATTTCAGTTGGGGAATTCTGTGGGGTTAAGGAGCATATTTATAGCTAGATATCACTGACATTCAAGTATTTCTTATATATATATATATATATATATATATATATATATAAATATATTTTTTATATATATATAAATATATTTTTTATATATATATAAATATATTTTATATATATATATATATATATATATATATATATATATAAGAAATACTTGAATGTCAGTGATATCTAGCTATAAATATGCTCCTTAACACCACAGAATTCAATTTGGACTCAATATTGAGGAGAGTCGTCTGTACACTGCACCCTTGCACAGTATCTCAGCACGCTCTGGCAAAAGATCGTACTCCTCCTTCTTTATTTGACTTTCTCTGACCACATGACCACAGCTTCCACTTCCAGAGGGAAGTGGGTCGTAAACAGCGTTGCCTTTAGTTACCGAACAGTTAAAAAAAAGAGGTCGTAAAATAGTTCAAAAAAAGGTTCGTAAAATAGTTCAAAAAGGAGGTTCAAGAAGAGGTCGCCTGGAGGGGAGTCTGGTCCTGCTTCCTCTCCGCTTTGAAGTCCTTGGGTTAGAACAATATCTTTCTGTTGATTACCATACATGAAAGAAAACAGAACACCTTCATTTTGCTTCCCCCCCTACACAGTGGAGTTTTACGAGCCTTACTCTTGGTAGGTTCCAAAGACAGCTTTTGCTTCTCACCGGGCCCTCAATGTAACACAAAGTTTTTGTGATAATTTAGAAACAATAATTCTAACAATAATATTAGCCAGAGGGGATCGACGTTTGTGATCGGCATTGAAAAGCTTTCATCGGCAATGGCGATCATGTACTTTTTTCATGAAAATGGGCCAATACTCATAGGTGGTCGATTGACCGGCACATTTCTAGTAAAGAACCATCAAAATGTACAGGTCAATGTTTTGTGTAGCATACAAAAGTTTACTGGGGACTCATTACAAGCTCTACAATAGTTAGGGAAAAAACTGCTTTAATAGGTAACAAAACATTAGAAAACTGCTCAGTGGCCTAGTGGTTAGAGTGTCCGCCCTGAGATCGGTATGTCGTGAGTTCAAACCCCGGCCGAGTCATACCAAAGACTAAAAATGTGACCCATTACCTCCCTGCTTAGCACTCAGCATCAAGGGTTGGAATTGGGGGTTAAATCAAGGGTGATGGGTCAAATGCAGAGAATAATTTCTTTACACCTAGTGTGTGTGACAATCATGGGTACTTTAACTTTAACTTTTTAAAACAATCCACTTGCAGCAGTATACCAGGTGGTATTGTTTCACATAGAGCACATGCAAGTGTTAAACTCAAGGCTCGGGGGCCAGATCTGGCCCACAACATCATTTCATCTGGCCCCCAAACACCTGGAAATGATGTGTCAATAAAGTACTTCATATTTTCTCACTAAATGTCTTTTTTTTTTTTTTTCATTTTGACAGAAAAAATATATGTACTACTTGAAATTGCATACATTTTAAACTTTAATAGTATCCATTTTTGCAACAAATATTGCAGTATATTATCATACTTTCAAAACATTTTTTGTCTAAATATAAATACTTAACTTTACAGCAAACTACCCATCAAATTAATACAAATGACTACACATTTTACGGTGTTCTTTAAAGCATATTACTGTAAATTGAAAAAAGCTACCATTTTTTTGCGTTAAAATTCTATTGACTGAGCTGCTATATTTTTACTGTAAAATCTTCTTTTTAACGGTGGAAAAACGATAGATTTGTTATACGGTAGAAAAACTGGCAGCTAAGTTGCCAGAATAAAAAAGGAACTTGTACTTTTTTTCCAATAACAATATAATGTTGTAAAAAAACAACGTAAATTTAATAGTAAAATTCTGGCTACTAAGCTGCCGTCTTTTTCCGTAAAACCCTCCACAAAAAACAGTGGTGCTGTTTTTCCAATTACTGTGAAATGTTGTAAAAAAAAAATAACAAAAAAAAGACGCTATATTTTACAGTAAAATTTTGTAAATGTAAAATTTTAGTGTAAAATTTACAGTCTACTTAAAACAATTTATATAATTAATCATGTAATCCAGAGGCAAATTCATACATTATTCACTGTTACAAAAAGTTTAAGTTAAAGTACCAATGATTGTCACACACACACTAGGTGTGGCGAAATTAATCTCTGCATTTGACCCATCACCCTTGTTCACCCCCTGGGAGGCGAGGGGAGCAGTGAGCAGCAGCGGTGGCCGCGCCTGGGAATAATTTTTGGTGATTTAACCCCCAATTCAAACCCTTGAGCAGCCCTCTGATGGCAGCCATAACTGTGATGTGGCCCTCAATGAAAACCAGTTTGACATCCCTGACATAGAGTATATCTAAACCCTTTAGCAAACTATATGTTGGTGTTGTTGAAATGTCCCAGTGTAGAGTTTCCATAATTGAGCACATTTAATGAGTTTTAATAGCTTAAGGCAAAATTAGACTTTCTCACCACCAATTGGTTTTATGTCCGGTGTATCACTGTTTTGGTTAAAACAGGATGTTTGCTGATTGGAACTTGGGATGGAATCTTTGTTTGTGTTTATAGTCATGAACAGCAGCTGGCTTGTTTTTTTCTTTTTCTCCCAGTGTGACTTTGGATGACTGGCAAGGTGTTTGATCTGCAGCCTGTTTGCATGAATCGTGCCGGAGGGAAAGCTCGTCCTTTGGGGAAGGAAAGAGTCTTCATCTTCATCTTCAGGTACCCTCATCACTATGCTTGTAGCTTGTGGGCTAAAACTCAAAGTTTCTCCACACTTTGAAGAATCAACATTTTCATCTATCAATTTATTTTCTATATTGCATGTCCTCATTAGTCACAGGTGAGCTGGAGCCTTTCCCTGCTGATAAACAACCATTCACACCCACCACCCCACCTAAGGACAGTTTATAGTCTACAAATAAACTAACATGAATGTTTTTGGACCCTCATATTCACCTGGAGGCATTTTTTGGTTCCAAAAGCTTGCAGAATTGCATGTCAAACCATTTACATAACAGTGTAATCATAAAATGACGTGCTAACCAACACTCCAATGGTGTTTCAGTTATCTATAATTACATCATACAATTACATCAATTAAACAATAAATAGGAGTCTGAATGGTAGTTAGTCTACAGTATGCCCGCTGTTTGACTAATGACCAATTCAGGGTGTAGCTCGGCTCTCGCCTGAAGTCTGAAATCACCTGGGATAGGCTCCAGCTCATCTACGGCCCTAAAGAGGACCAACGGTATACAAAACTGACCTTATATTTAAGTCTATAAATGTATACATTCAAACCAACATGTTTGCGAACCACAGGAAATAGAAAATACATAGAGGATGGATGAATAATACATAATCTTGCATTTGCGGTGGGCAAATACATGAGGATTGTTTGCAGGGCCATGTTTTGAATCATGTATCATTTTCTTTTGACTTCACAATTGTATACCACTTTGTGTTGTGGGTGTGTACATAAAATACATATATATATATATATATATATATATATATATATATATATATATATATATATATATATATATATATATATATATATATATATATATATATATATATATATATATATATATATATATATATATATATATATATATATATATATTTATTTATGTGTATATATGTATATACACTACCGTTCAAAAGTTTGGGGTCCCCCAAACAATTTTGTGGAATAGCCTTCATTTCTAAGAACAAGAATAGACTCTCTAGTTTCAGATGAAAGTTCTCTTTTTCTGGCCATTTTGAGCGTTTAATTGACCCCACAAATGTGATGCTCCAGAAACTCAATCTGCTCAAAGAAAGGTCCGTTTTGTAGCTTCTGTAACGAGCTAAACTGTTTTCAGATGTGTGAACATGATTGCACAAGGGTTTTCTAATCATCAATTAGCCTTCTGAGCCAATGAGCAAACACATTGTACCATTAGAACACTGGAGTGATAGTTGCTGGAAATGGGCCTCTATACACCTATGTAGATATTGCACCAAAAACCAGA
>NC_084752.1:30953154-30960654 GCF_033978785.1 Entelurus aequoreus | reverse complement strand
CCCAGAGGGAAAGAAAATCATCCTGGTGGAACTTACTGTCCCATGGGAGGAGGGATGTGAGGAAGCGGCAGAGAGGAAGAAAACAAAGTACCAACAACTTGTCCAGGACTGCCGGGACAAGGGGTGGATGGCATGGCTGATGACAGTGGAAGTTGGATGTCGAGGATTCCCTGCCCAATCTGTGTGGAATCTGATGACAAAGGTCGGATTGAGAGATCACTCGAGGAAAACAGCCGTTCGTAGGCTGGGAGAAGCGGCAGAGAGAGCCTCCTATTGGCTCTGGCATAAAAGAGAGGACAATAGCTGGAAGCCTGGATGAGAGGGGCAGTGATCTGGCCAATCACTGCTGACCCACCAACCGGAGAGTGTTGTGGTTAAGGGTCGAAACACTCGGTGAACGTTGGGGACCACCTGATGACCTCTTGTCCAGGCCAAAGCTTTATCCATTAGAAATGGATTAAAATAGCATCTTTGATGTATTTGCAAACATATATATATATATATATATATATATATATATAAGAAATACTTGAAAATATATACGCCCCCTCCCCCCACCTCAACACCCCCCATCTCCCGAATTCGGAGGTCTCAAGGTTGGCAAGTATGCCTGCGACACATAGTCATTTTGATAGTAGGCTATTATAGCTAATATAGACACTTGCATCATGTGTTACCTTAATTATAAGACTTGTATACGACTTTTAATTTTTTGCGACTCCAGACAGATTTGTTTTTTGTATTTTTGGTCCAATATGGCTCTTTCAATGTTTTGAGTTGCCGACCTTTGGCCTAGGCTATGAATACAGATTTTTACATTCGCAGAAGTTTGACAAAGAGATGGATCAATTCAATGACTATTGTTTTCGAAACTAAAAACTAAACTAAACTTTTTAAACACCTCCAGTATTCTCAAGCTACACTGTAATTGATTGTTGAGGGGACTAATGCCATAAGCTATTTAAAGAATGTTGACATACTAACGAGTTAGTGCGCATGTTATGTCATGATAACTATGGCACGACTGTCTTTTCGGAACTCAGACATACACTTTAGACATTAGACATGTAGTGCGTAGTACAAGCAATACAAATAGCTGTCGAGTGAAGTGGATTGAAAAGTATGTTGAATGTTATTCATGCCTCAGCCTCCAAATCTTTTTTACAGCATGTGTCAAACATTGTTCTGTATATTTGTGACCCACCTGTCAAGCAGTACATTATGTAAGACAATCAGTAACTTAACACTGTCATCTCAAAAAGTTCACAGTGTGACACTGTGAGGGTATACATACATACATTGTATGGGACGAAGGTCTGAGGGCATATAGTACCAACCAGGGATGAATTTTGATGCTTCGTCCTTTGGACAATTCTATGGTTCCAACAGTTTGGGGAATTATTTTTTTCCTGTTCCTAGGTGCACAATGCAAGGAAGGCATTCTTGTCATGATCTGTGGTCTGGATTATGTTTTTGTTATTTTTTGTTAGTTTTGGACTCTTTTAGTTCCTGTTTGCGCTCCCTTGTTGGTTTAGTTACCATGGCGACTTATTAGTTTCACCTGCCTCTGGTGTTCGGGACACGCACTTGCTCTAATCAAGAAGACCATTATTTATGCCTGTCTTTGCCAGTCAGTCGTTCTGGCGTCATTGCTTAGTTCATGCTGCTCGTTCCATGTTTGATTCCACAGTTATGCTAGTTGCTCCATGCCATAGTTTGGTTAGTTGTTTTCATGTCTATAGTTTCATGTTTCATGTCCTAAGTTTTTTGCCTTAGCTTCCGCGTGCAATAGGCACGCTTGCCTTCGGGTTGTTTTCAGTTTTTTTGTACTTCGTTGAGTGTTAGTTGAATAATTAAATATGTTCCTACCTGCTACCCTTGTCCGGAAAAGTCTGATTGCAGTAAGCTGCGACCTCCCCGTCATGACAATTCTAGGGTAAAGTTGAGCCCTTACCTTCTAACCCAGGGGTGTCAAACGTACAGAACAGGTTTAATCCGGCACGCGGTCCGTTAAAATGAGTTTAAGTATAAAAATGCGTTGTAATTTTTAATGAAAGAATCCGCTGTCCTAAATGTGTCCACTGGATGTCGCAAAACCAATTCTGCTAGGCAAGCAAACGGTTTATACTTGGGCCATGCAAGAGGTACACAGTAAAGCGGGGCTGCAGCTCCTACCCTCGACCAAAATGAAATATACAAAAACCCGCCGTTTTACATCTTCTGCTTCGAACACATCATGCTTTGGTACCCTCGCTGGCCCAAAATGCCTCTGTCAAAAAGACAAAAGTGGCCACAGAGTGGAACTCAACCCAACAGTTTCTTTCTCCGTTTGTATAGTTTGTTAAGTTGGCTCAGGATTATTACCGGTATGTGGAAATGACAAATGAGGTAACTCAACCCAACAGTTTCTTTCTCCGTTTGTTAAATTGGCACAGGATTAATATGTGGAAATGACAAATGAGGTATTTGATACCTAAAAGAGTTTGTATTTATTATTTATTGTTGCATTTTGTTCAATTCCAGATATGCTGTGCTGACACAGTCTTAGTTCATTGTATCCTTTGTTGAATTTTTTAAACTACACCAATTTTTTCCTCAGAATTTTTAACTGACTTGAAGTGTTTCGTCTAGAGGATTATTTGTGATATGTACATTTACAGAATGTGCATGTTCTATTTTTGACCAAAGTAAAACAAAGAAAACAATCTGAAGTTGTCTTAATTTTTAAGTTATTATGCCATGATTTTACCAGTTCGGCCCACTAGGGAATAGAGTTTCCTCTATAGAGTGGCCTCTGAGCTAGAATGAGTTGTTGTAACCTCATCAAATACCTTTTTGATGAACTATATCAGCGATGGGGAGCCGATATCATAAGTGACCTCATTAATGGACAGAAATTCCACAAAAGCTTCATTTCTTTAATGGCCTGAAGAAGTGCTGAACCTTTGGATTCGCACAAATGAAGTTATGTCACTTCACATGTTCACTTCATAGCCTTTTGCAAACATGGCGTAGTTAGCTTGCACATCTTTATTACATTCCACTCATCCCACGCTGCATGATTGATCTCACTCAATGTCGGACACTCTTTTTTTTATTTTAGGTAGCGTGTGTTTTTGAAAGCAGAAGCATGTCCGATCATGACAAATGTTGCAGGCCAACATGGCGGCGAGATCGAGTGAGAACGTTGACGCATGTATCAGCAAAGCCGGCGTGACATGATGCCGCTGCACGCTCTGATGCAAAGTCGAGTGCATGCTCTACTTGCATGTGGATTCCTAATCCTTCCTAACATGCACTCACACTCAGAAACATCAGTGAAAAGCTTATCGGTTTGTCGTAAAAAGCATGAAGGTGGCCCAACAAAAAATAAAAAATAATGCTAGTTGATATAATATTGTAAAAGTGATGTATTGTATCTATTCTAAGGCTGTCAAAGGTTATGTGTTAAAGCAGTGATTCTTAAACTGTAGTACGCGGGCTCCATCTAGTGCAGACCTGGGCAAAATAAGGCCCGGGGGCTGCATTAAGTTTTTCAATCTGGACCGCCAGACATTCCCACATAATTATTTTAAATCTTTAAGATGGAAACTGTAGCTGCCATTATGATGTGCAGTGATGTTTGCAAATGACCGCAAGTCTTGAACTATAAAAAGTATTTCAATGGTTAGAATCTGCGCGTTTGCATGATATACTAGTTACTATGGTAATCTAATTAGTTACTATGGTAAACTAATTAGTTACTATGGTAATCTGAGTCACAGCAGCTCAGACGAGGCACCAAGCAGTGTGGGTGGGGAGCGTTTCCACAGAGTGTTTCCAGAGCGGCCAGCCTGAAATGCGGGTGTCAGGGACAGATGCGGAAGGAGATTTTTACAAGAAAGTTCTAAAGCTTAGTGATATATCAGATGTATCAGATTGTAGGTGTTTTTGTTTTTTTTACCCTTCATGTTCACATTTCGCTGTGTTTGTTGCATTTTTGTTGTGTTTCGCTTGATTGTAAATAATGTCGATCGAGAGGGGGTGTGACGTTCATATGTTGTCAATATTCAGTGTTTTATCCTTCATAGTTAATATTGTAAATCCCACATTCTTTATTTACATGTACATTCTCATTCAGTAAAAAATGTAAAATTCCATTCCATTTTTTCAGGCGGTCTGTCATAATGTTTTTAGCATTCAATCAGACATTTTTGTGAGGTTTTGTATTAGTGTTCCTAAAAATCAGATATACCGGCCCCCAGACACATTTTTTTCTCTTAATTTGGCCCCCGAGTCAAAATAATTGCCCAGGCCTGATCTAGTATTACGCCAAAGAATCACTTGATTAATGTACAATGCTTTATTTTCCTATCTGGGAGGGGGTATAGCTCGGTTGGTAGAGTGGCCGTGCCAGCAACTTGAGGGTTCCAGGTTCGATCCCAGTTTCTGCCATCCTCGTCACTGCCGTTGTGTCCTTGGGCAAGACACTTTACCCATCTGCTCCCAGTGCTAAATGTAACTTAGATATTGGGTTTCACTATGTAAAGCACTTTGAGTCACTAGAGAAAAGCACTATATAAATGTATTCACTTCACTTCACTATATTTAAACTCAGTGTTACTGCTCAAACACTGTATAATGTTACAGTGGCCAAATATATGAAATACTCTGTAAATAAAACCTCTGCCTTGTTTTTAATAAATACTTAGGCCTACTAAGCTACTGTATTTTAATGTTGGTCTATATCAGGGGTCACCAACGCAGTGCCCGCGGGCACCAGGTAGCCCGTAAGGACCAGATGAGTAGCCCGCTGGCCTGTTCTAAAAATAGCTCAAATAGCAGCACTTACCAGTGAGCTGCCTCTATTTTTGAAATATTATTTATTTACTAACAAGCTGGTCTCGCTTTGCTCAACATTTTTAATTCTAAGAGAGACAAAACTCAAATAGAATTTGAAAATCCAAGAAAATATTTTAAAGACTTGGTCTTCACTAACTGACAAAGAAACATAACAGATTTGGTGTCCAGTTCAAAGTGTGACATGATTTATTTAAAAATTTGAGAGTGGACTTTTGTATTTTACATGAGTTATTATTTGTACAAACATGGTGCAAAGTAATTCATGATTTGTTAAAACATGTTAGTGGCTAGCTAGTTGAAATGGGATATTGTGATTTCACAAGACTGTCTTAGAAGTGATCATTTGAAAATGTTCAATTTGAAAAATGTGCACTTAGAGAAAATATAAAAATAAAGTGTTGCATATTGATATTTATCTGTTTCTATATATATTTATTGTGAGAAATCATTAAGATGATCAGTGTTTCCACAAAGATAAATATAATTAATTATTAATAATAACATAGAGTTAAAGGTAAATTGAGCAAATTGGCTATTTCTGGCAATTTATATAAGTGTGTATCAAACTGGTAGCCCTTCGCATTAATCACTACCCAAGAAGTAGCTCTTGGTTTCAAAAAGGTTGGTGACTCCTGGTCTATATGGTGGTACTTGGAGAGCCAAGTGTTTTCTGAGGTGGTACTTGGTGAAAAAAGTTTGAGAACCACAGTTTTAAAGCGTGATATTAATCAAAAAAATTTAACCACACGTGCTGCTTTAGCTTTACTGCAAATGATGTGATAATGTCAGTGCAAAAATGAGTGAGGAGACTCCAACTGGCAAATTTCGCTTCAAACTGCAACCCCACAGATCTTTAGATAATAGTGATACCAAGTTTTGAGCAAATAGATGACGTGCATTCACGTAAAACAGTTTAAAAAATGAATAAACATTTTTTAATTTTGGCAATACAATTGCATTTGTGTGAAAATATTGGTGTCTTTATTAAAGTTAATTCAAATTATAGAAGAAAGTAATTCTCTTTGATTAATTGCAATTCATCAAAATTCAAAAGTGTGATTAATGTTTAAAAAATATATATCATTTGAAAGCGCTAATTCTATCTGAATATCATTTTGTCTGGTAAAAGTCTGGTGTCACTAATGGCACCAGACCGGCCATCGAGCTGAGTTCAAAACGAGGGAGGGACTTTTAACATTTATGAAAAAAGAAAAAATCCTATTAGTCACTAAGTTTTAGCACCCCTCCAAGTTTAAAGACAAGTTGAAATAGTTTGTGCATTACTGCTAAAAAAAAGTAAAGAGACTGTAGAGATACAATCATAACCCCCTTGTCTATACTCAAAATGGTTTCTTCACAAAGGATGTCTGGCAATCACATCGACTAAAAGAATGTTGTTACTTAGCATCAAGATCCAGTTTGGAGGACATATTTACTGAGTGTACTTCTCAGTCGAACCTTGAATTATTGACAGCGTTGAACGTTTCTTTTCGCATGTAATTACACATGTAAGGCAATATTTTCTCATAATTGCAGAGAGTTGGCTCTCTGGCTTCACTGAAAGTGACTTTGTTTAAGATGAAACATTTTGGAATTGTCAACATGTCAAGTGGCCCTTCGCTCACTGAATCCTTGAAACTGCGTTGTTTACAGCGTGCGGCGCCTCTCAGTATTCCTTCAACGTTTGGAGGGCAGCACTTTGGTGCTCAGCTGCTATCTTAATTTTAACCGTGTGATTCTGTCTGTATCACTTTGGTTTCTTAGGCTAGGTTCACACTGCAGGGTCAGATTTGCAATTTGGATTTTCTTGTCAAATTCGATCTTTTTAATGACCGTTCACTTAAAAAAATTAGATTTGTAATGTGAATGCAATTTGACCCGCATGCAGACATGACGTCATGGCATCACACACACTGCAGTGTTTACAGGAGTACAAATGGCTTCAGCTCCAGTTGGTCTCAATACTGGCACATTTGTGGCAATTTCAAGGATTGTGTGCAATCAAAGTCCACATTTTTTTAACCGAATTATTGTGCGTAGAAGATAAAGACAATTTGCTTCAATGTCTGCTGTGGGAGAGCAGTCTGAGACAGGAGAAATGGTAAAACATTCATGTGCGTTCCTAAAATTTTCACCTGTTTTCTGCTCTGCTGTCAACTATTTATTTTGTAACCGTCTGTTTTGGCAAATACTTATGACGCTTTTTGGTGACGTTCTGGTCGGATTAATGCGACCTGAGCGTAGTAGTGTTCACATTGAGGACCCATCGCATATATATCCGATTTATAACCACATACGAAAGATGTGGAAGGATATGTAAAATTCGGGATTGTTCACACTGCAGGTCAAATCTGATCATTTTGCCCGTGTGCCACCTGTATCAGATTTTTTCATGAACAGTTCATGAAAAAAACTGATACAGGTGGCACACGGGCAAAACGATCGGATTTGACCTGCAGTGTGAACAATGCCTTGGTTAGCAGGATTACTTAATATCCACACCTGATTTCTAACACAATGTGTTAATCCTTACTGTAAATGTTGGTAAAGATTGGGATGTATGTATGAATATGAGCGGTAACTCACTTTTTCGCCCAACTTTTCATAACAAATATTTTAGCTAAAAGTATCATTCTACGGAAATCTAGAGCCCAAACA
>NC_084752.1:30863154-30950654 GCF_033978785.1 Entelurus aequoreus | reverse complement strand
TGTATTTTAGAGTGAAATTTGTCAGCGAGCACACACCAGTCGGAGTCTCCTCTCTCATTTTTGTACTGACGTATGACCTGATCACTGACCATATAGCCGTTAAGATAAAAGAGCCTCAAAATAAGTTGCATGATGAATCAAGTGTGTTCATGATTAATGCAATATGTTTTTTGTTAGGTAAAGCAGTGTTGAGGTGTGAACATTGCTTTACCTTACCATTACAAATGACCATCATGTCATTTGTAATGTCTAATAAAAAGACTGTAGATACACTTTATCCATATATCTAAAGACAAATATTATGTTTTTTGTATTCTTTAGTAATATCAACTTGTCAGCTTTTTGTCATTACATGAGGTCTTTCATCTCTATTTTAACATCTTGATAGAGGGAGGTTTTTTTTATTTTTTTTTATTTACAAGTTATGTAGATGCTGTATCGGGACAGATCCATTAAGAGTTTGACCAGAAATATGTCGAATAGGAATTAACTATACACAATAACACATTAACAAAATGCTGTGTCACATGAATGGTTTTTGAAGTAATACCTTCGTGACATGAAAAAAACACAAATAATGTGTTTACTTTTTGATATCAAAATGAAACACAAACAGTTTGGCTAATGAAGATGAAGTCTAACAAACAAGCTTTGTTCTTCTCCAATGTCTCCCTAGTGGTTCAGTAGAACAGTTTAGCCAACAACAAAACAAAAACAGGAGTGATACCTCTCACATCGAATACAGAATCTTCACCGCCTTCGTTCAGTTTGATGAGATGACAACACATTTTAGCTAGTATCGATGTTATTTGACCACTGATACAGTTTGCAGTTAAATAAAGGACGAGTAAACATCCCAGTAAACAAAGTAAAGACTTTATAAACAAGTTGAGTTGTGACAACTTTCACGACACATCGCCTGCTGCATGTTTCCTCACCTCATTAACTCTCAGTCACAGCAGTTGATGGACGCTGTATTGAGAAAATGATAGCAACATCAAATAGTTTTTCTCCTTCGCTGTATACTTTGTGTGGGGACAAGTGCGTCTCTTTCCAATATTGTCCACACCTGTCGCCATCTAAACACGGCAGCCAAACGACGCTAGTGCGCATGCGTCTCACTTTGTGTTGGCGAAAATGCATTAACAAATGACGGTTTTTCGGTAATTAAAAAACTAGACGGTATTACTAACCGTCTGGAATTTTATCGCAAATTATCATTATACCACATCAATATGGAATGCACTCCCAACAGATGTTAAAGAAAGGGCATCTCTATCATCCTTCAAAATTGCACTAAAACAACACCTCCAGTCAACTTCAACCCTTGACTAACACCCTCCCCCCTCCCCGGATTGTAAATAACCAAATGTAAATAATCAAATGTATATACTTGTTCTTATGCTTTCTGAACTCACTATGTTTTCTGCTCGCTGTACATATCCTACCAAGTCAGACCTACACTGTTTCAATGCCCATTTCTCTGATGATGCAATTGTTGATGACTGAAGTGCTGATATCAACCAAATCCTCCTCATCCCACCCCCCGGATTGTAAATAATGTAAATAATTCAATGTATATACTCTGATGATTAACTTGTGTGATGACTGTATTTTGATGATAGTATATATTTGTACCATGAATTGATTTACGTGGACCCCGACTTAAACAAGTTGAAAAACTTATTGGGGTGTTACCATTTAGTGGTCAATTGTACGGAATATGTACTGTACTGTGCAATCTACTAATACAAGTTTCAATCAATCAATCAAACTGTTTACTGTTACGTCCCTCGTCCATTAACAAGTAAAAAGTCAAGGGCGGTCACGGCATGTTCTTGCTGCAAATGTTGGTCAATTTTTTTGGCATTACGGCAAACGACGAGGGCGGACGCGGCAGTTGCCGTGGTTAAATTATGGTTACTATGTCAACGGAACAGCCCACAGCAGTCACAATTTTGGAAAAAAAGACACCATAGAAACTAGTGTGATAACTGACAAACACAAGCAACAAACACAGGGAACTATTAATAGCAAAGTTGACTTTTGTGCAGCGGGCATTGAATCGATTCCAAAGTTTAGTCCACCATTAGGATAGCCTCCATACCCAGTCTAGTCTTGGTGGAGTTCAGTGCAATTACGGGTTACATCGTGTTTAAAGCCTGGATAAAAATAAGTTGGTAGCCATAAATACACACCCACTTTGTGTCTGTCTAGAAACTCTGGCTCAATCATTGCCTGTCTGTTAGTCGTGTGCACGAGGCCGTGCTGACAAGCTCTAAAAGGCCACTCTTGTCCTCAACGGGCCAAGCTACTGTAGGTCATCTGAGCAGAGTTTGTCCCAGAACACAGTTTAGTCATTCTGTTATTATCCACAGCAGCAGGATTGTGAATTTGTAAACAGGAGATTATTCTAGTGTAACTTTGTATGCATGTTGGAAATGAACCAAAGTAAACATAAACAGAGCTCTGCTTGTTTTAAAATACTTAATACTTGTTGCTGTAACTCTGTAAGCCGCAGGTGTCAAACTCAACGTCATCAAAGCCTGGAAATATTAAGACACTTCATCGTTCTTGCTAGATGTATTTCAATTTTAACAGAATAAAATGCACGGCATGTAGATGCAGTACATTATCTTAAAAAGGAACTGCACTTTTTTGGAAGTTTGCCAATCATTCACACTCCTTTTGTAAGACAACACGTTTTTTTGGTAACACTTTAATATGGGGAACATATTCTAAGTAACAAAGACTTAATTTAGAGTTATTTGGACACTAGGGGAACATATAAAGGTTAGGATTAGGGTTACTAATAAGCAATAATTCTGAGGTTATTGAGGGAAGACTCTTAGTTAATGGTTGTATAATAATGCCATGCAGAATAAGGCATTAATAAGTACTTAATAATGACTAATTAAGATCCAATATGTTACTCATTTGCATGTTAATAAGCAACTAATTAATGGTGAATATTAGGGATGTCCAATAATGGCTTTTTTGCCGATATCCGATATTCCGATATTGTCCAACTCTTAATTACCGATACCGATATATACAGTCGTGGAATTAACACATTATTATGCCTAATTTTTTTGTAGATTATTTTATTTATTTATTTATTTTAATTTTTTAATTTTTTAATTTTTTATTTTTTTATTATTATTATTTATTATGCCTAATTTGGACAACCAGGTATGGTGAAGATAAGGTCCTTTTTTAAATAAATAAAAAGATTTTTCTTGAATAAAAAAGAAAGTAAATCAATATAAAAACAGTTACATAGAAACTAGTAATTAATGAAAATGAGTAAAAATTAACTGTTAAAGGTTAGTACTATTAGTGGACCAGCAGCACGCACAATCATGTATCCCTTGCAGACTGTATTGATATATATTGATATATAATGTAGGAACCAGAATATTAATAACAGAAAGAAACAACCCTTTTGTGTGAATGAGTGTAAATGGGGGAGTAATGCTTTTTGGGTTGGTGCACTAAATGTAAGTGTATCTCGTGTTTTTTATGTTGATTTAATTAAAAAAGGGAAAAAAAGCCGATACCGATAATAAAAAAAACGATACCGATAATTTCCGATATTACATTTTAAAGCATTTATCAGTCAATAATATCGGCCTAGTGAATATGTTCCCCATACTAAAGTGTTACCGTTTTTTTTTCTGTTTTTATGCATTCTAACTTGTAAATGAATGATAGCAAAAGTCAGCTAACAATGGAGCAAATGGTAGTTGCTCTATTCCGCCTATAGAGCGCTCTAAAAAACCTCCATCAACGTTTTATGTACACGCTGTAAGTAGGGCTGGGCGATATGGCCTTTTTTTAATATCTCGGTATTCTTAGGCCATGTCACGATACACGATATATATCTGGATATTTTGCCTTAGCCTTGAATGAACACTTGATGCATATAATCACAGCAGTATGATGATTCTATGTGTCTACATTAAAACATTCTTGTTCATACTGCATTAATATATGCTCATTTTAAACTTTCATGCAGAGAGGGAAATCACAACTAAGTCAATTGACCAAAAGTGTATTTATTAAACAGTTATTAAGCAGTGGCAAAAACATTCATGTCATTTCCAAAACAGAAAGTGCAAGATTGTCAGAGACATTTTAAAACAAGCTATAAGTGCACTTTTGTGCATGATGTCACTGAGACGACATATCAAAACAACACTAAATTAAAGTGCACTTTTTGTACAGAACGCCACTACAATAGTTTAAAACAAAAAAAAGTGCACTTTTGTGCATGATGTCACACAAGATATTTCAATAAGTGTCAAATAAAAACGAGCTGCATAATAGGAAATCAAATAGTGTGTGTCCTTCGCTATGTGGTAGGTTCCTGCGGACGTTATCTCCTTCTGTTGTTGACTATTTTTTTTATACAATGTTGATCTGGCAATGCTTTTGCCGCATACTTGACATATTACGGTTGTCTGTTCAACATCTTTCCGCTTGAAGCCAAACCACCGCCAGACGATGGACCCCGTGCTGTTTTTCTTGGGAATTAATTCTTGCTTCATTTGTTACCAGATCCGCACCTTCTTTCTCTCGTATTACCACTCGCACCGCTCCGCTAGCATCACAGCTAACGTTACCCATGTCGCTACCTCTCTGCTCCTCGGGGGCGTATGACGTTGCACACGCGACAGTATGTGACGTATGTAAGAAGGTGCGCTTGTTTTATCTCTCTGTGAGAGGAGAGACAAGAAAAAGTGAGAAAAGCCTGTAGTGTAATGCCCGCAGCTAAAAGCAACTGCGCGAGAACGTATACTCCAATATCACAATATAGTCATTTTCTATATCGCACAGAGACAAACCCGCGATCTATTGAGTATATTCGATATATCGCCCAGCCCTATATACTGTACAATGTCTGCTCTCCCTGAGATGTCAACTGATGGGATGTTAATATTTTCCCGTTTCGATAAAGAATTCATTATAATCCTCACAAAGGGGAAAAAAATGGGCAGCAAACCAACGGTTTTTCATGTCTTTTTCGCCATCTCCGTTTCTAAGTTGGATGTCAAACTTGACCAACTTCTCGGTTTACGGCCACAACCTTCTAAAATTCGAGGTGATATGCATTATTTATAATCTAGAATTAAATTTCACCAACTCAGAGGCGATGCAGCAGCTCACCGGCTCAGTTTGTCAATTTAGCATCGTAAGCTAGTTAGCCCTCTGTTATCACGGCGCCATTAAAAGTAGTTGGTCTGCGTAAACCCTTATAGTAACAATATCGGTTAAATTTAGGTCTCGACATGTACAGTAAATGGTTGGGCAGCACAGTGAAACAGGGTTCGTGTGTGTGCCTCACAATACGAAGGTCCTGGGTTCGATCCCGGGGCTTGGGGTCTTTCTGTGTGGTGTTTGCATGTTCTTCCTGTGACTGCGTGGGTTCCCTCCGGGTACTCCGGCTTCCTCCCACCTCCAAAGACATGCACCTGGTGTGTGAGTGTGAATGTTGTCTGTCTATCTGTGTTGGCCCTGCGATGTCCAGGGTGTACCCCGCCTTCTGCCCGAATGCAGCTGAGACCTATCTCAGGGTGGCTGGTGGGGGTGCTGGAGCCTACTCCAGCACCTCACCCGCCACCCTGAGAGGGACAAGCAGTAGAAAATATTACCATTACCTGCATTGCCACCCCATACTTGCCATATTTTACAACTTTGAGTGCATAAAAAAAGAAAAACATGTGTTCTTGTCTTACATAGGAATTATATAGGCAAAAAGTGCATCCCCCCTATTTTTTTTGTGAGTATTTAATGAAAATTTTAAATTTCGGCCATTTTACAATTCTCAAATTTAGAGAATAATTTAGAACCTTTATTTAACCAGATAAGAAAACCCATTGAGATCAAGATCTCTTTCACAAGGGTGACCTGGCCAAGAGGTCAACAGCACATGTCACAGAGCAGTTTCAAAAATAATACATTAAGACATACATTTTAAAATACATAAGAGAACTGTAAAACAACAGAGATTTACATCTTTAAAAACACAGGCACTGTGCAAACGTCTCTCGCTGTTTGTCCCTCAGGACAGAACGGAAGGCTCCAAATGGAAGTAGTTCTGTAATTTTCAGTTTCATTTGCAATGCATTCCATGCCATAGGGGCAGCAATGCCAAAAGCTCTTTTGCCAAATTCAGTCCGTACATGAGGAACAGTTAAAACATACAAATTGTTAGAACGTAATGCGTAAGAGCTGCTTTTTCTTTGTAACAGAGTACACAAGTATGGAGGTATTAAACCTAAAAGAGCCTTATAAATGATAGTCAGCCAATGTGTGTATCTGCGTGCACTCAATGAAAATAAGTCTGACTTCATATACAGTTGACAATGGTGGGTGAGACTACGACAGCCAGTAACAAATCTTAGTGCTGAATGAAAAACAGTGTCCAAGGACTGGAGGCATTTAGATGAAGCACTAAAATAAAGCACGTCTCCATAATCAATTACAGGCAAGATAGTTGCTGTCACCAATTTCTTTCTGACTTTAAGAGAGAAGCAGTTTTTATTTCTAAAAAAGAAACCAAGCTTTACCCTAAGCTTAGAGACCAAGTTGTTAATATGGGCTTTAAATGAAAGCTCCTGATCAAGAGTAAAACCCAAGTACTTGTAATTTAAGACCTGCTCTATAGGGTTTCCATTTGATGTTACAATATTTGTAATATTTTCCAGTAGCACCCTTGAATGAGAGAAAACCATTACCTTGCTTTTATCTGTATTTAAAACCAATTTAAGATCAAATAAGCGAGCCTGGATGACATCAAAAGCAGCTTGTAAAAACTCAAAAGCCTGAGTGATGGAGGTTGAACAGCAATAAATAATGGTGTCGTCTGCATAAAAATGGTACATTGCATTTGACAAATTATTACAAAGATTATTTATGTAGATAGAAAATAAAATGGGCCCCAGCACTGAGCCTTGTGGAACGCCTTTGGTAATGTCCAGTAATGAAGAGGTGGTCCCAGCCACCTGTACACGTTGTGTTCTGCTGGAGAGATAGTCTGTGAACCAAGCAGCTGCATTTTTAGATAATCCAACGTGATGAAGGGCTTGAATTAACAGACTGTGGTCTACTGTGTCAAATGCTTTTGACAAATCAATAAATAGGGCGACACAATATTTCTTGCCGTCTACAGGAATGGAAGGTAAGTAAAACAGTTCAAGCTTCATATTTTTGCTTTTCCAGCTACTTTACATGAAAGGGGAAACATTCCTCTCAATATGATAGGCGACTTGTCCAGGGTGTACCCCGCCTTCCGCCCGATTGTAGCTGAGATAGGCTCCAGCGCCCCCGCGACCCCCAAAGGGATAAGCGGTAGAAAATGGATGGATGGATGATAAACTGCAAATTACAACTGTAGTACACTATTATAATTGACATTTGTGTGTATGTGTATGTGTGTGTTTTATGCTAAGGCAGTGTTTCTTAACCATAGTGCCCGTTGTTGGTCCGCAAGCGCTTCCGAGAGGGCCGCCAAAAAATATCTGTTTCTCAGCTGTAATACACTTTTCCACCACTTGTGGTAGCAATAGCAGTAACAGAAGAAGTCAAGAGCAAAAGTCATAGAAAAGTTTCTTCAGTGCGAAAATTATGACTAAAGTGGTTACGCTGTTTTTTTTCATTTGCACCTTAATTTTATTGACAGTTTATTAAAAAACTGCGGAGCCCCTGAAGGGAAATGGGGGAAACATTATTTTTTAGATATGTATCTCGTGCGCACGAGAAACTATCTCGTGCGCACGAGATACATAGCTAAAAAAAAAAAAATTCCCCCATGTCCCTTTAGGGCAGACCTGGGCAAATTAAGGCCTGGCCGCCACATGAGCTATTTAATCTGGCCTGTCGGACATTCCCAAAATATTATTTTATATCTTTAAGATGGAAAGTGTAGCTGCCATTATGATGTGCAGTGATGTTTTTAAATGACTGTAAGTCTTGAACTATACAAAGTATTTTAATGGTTGGAATCTGCGCTTTTGCATGATATACTAGTTAGTATGGTAATCTAATTAGTTGCTATGGTATAATCTAATTAGTTATTATGGTAATCTAATTAGTTACTATGGTAATCTAAGTCACAGCAGCTCAGACGAGGCACCAATCAGTGTGGGTGGGGAGCGTTTCCACAGAGTGTTTCCAGAGCGAGCCTGAAATGCGGGTGTCAGGGACAGACGCGGAAGGAGATTTTTCCAACAAAGTTCTAAAGCTTAGTGATATATCAGATTGTAGGTGGGGTTTTTTTTTTTACCCTTTGCTGTGTTTGTTGCATTTTTGTTGCGTTTCGCTTGATTGTAAAATTGTTGATCAAGAGGGTGTGTGACGTTCATATGTTGTCAATATTCAGTGTTTTACCGTTCATAGTTAATATTGTAAATCTCCCATTCTTTATTTACTGTCATGACGCGGAGTCGAACCCACGTTTCCTCTGCAGCTGCAGGCACCTCTGTTAACCCCTCTGCTGGCAGCACACTCAAACACACCTCTGCTCGCGCTGAGCACAACACGCCCACACAGCAACAAGCCTGCAAACAATCACTCATCAGTACACCTGGACTTGACGAGGGGGAGCGGCATAAAGACCAGCGGACCCAAGGAACCTTTGCCAGAACTTCGCTAACCTTCCAGTAAGCATCACGTCTGGCATTCCTTTCCCAGTGATTTCCTCATCCTTGTTTTGCTCTATCTCTCAGTGTTTCCCCCTGGTTCATGCCCTTTTGTATTTCCACAGTGACTCTCCTGACCTCCGTGATCGTGCCTTGTCACTCAACACCCATCCGGATTCCTAACTGCCCTCCTCGATCCACGACCTCTCTGCTCGGACCTAGACCACGCTGCCCTGCTCTTGCCCATGACCACTTGCCTGTCCACGAACTGCCTCTTCGCCTTGCCCCCTTGGATAACGACGAAAGATACAACCAACATTTACAGACAACAACCCTTGGTAACATTTACATTAATAGACACATTTTTTTCTCTAAATTTGGCTCCCCGAGTCAATATAATTGCCCAGGCCTGCTTTAGGGGCTCCGTAAAAAACATATATGTTATACGCTTGTACATTATTTCTTATTAAATTTAAAGGCCTACTGAAATGAATTTTTTTAAATTTAAACGAGGATAGCAGATCCATTCTATGTGTCATACTTGATCATTTCGCGATATTGCCATATTTTTGCTGAAAGGATTTAGTATAGAACAACGACGATAAAGTTTGCAACTTTTGGTCTCTGATAAAAAAAAGCCTTGCCCCTACCGGAAGTAGCGTGACGTCACAGGAGGAAGGGCTGCTCACAATTTCCCATTGTTTTCAATGCAGCGAGAGAGATTCGGACCGAGAAAGCGACGATTACCCCATTAATTTGAGCGAGGATGAAAGATTCGTGGTCGAGAACGCAAAATGGACATTCACAGTGACTTTTATCTCCACGACAATACATCGGTGAAGCTCTTTAGCTACGGAGCTAACGTGATAGCATCGGGCTTAAATGCAGATAGAAACAAAATAAATAAACCCCTGACTGGAAGGATAGACAGAAAATCAACAATACTATTAAACAATGGACATGTAAATACACGGTTAATGCTTTCCAGGCTGGCGAAGCTTAACAATGCTGTTGCTAACGACGCCATTAAAGCCAACTTAGCAACAGGACCTCACAGAGCTACGCTAAAAACATTAGCTATCCACCTACGCCAGCCAGCCCTCATCTGCTCATCAACACCCGTGCTCACCTGCGTTCCAGCGATCGACAGAGCGACGAAAGACTTCACCCGGTCATAGATGCGGTCGGCGGCCCGGAGACGGAGGAAGTCAGGGTGAGGCCGGCGGCTAGCGCGTCTGCTATCCATCTCAAAGTCCTCCTGGTTTTGTTGCTGTAGTCCGCCGCTAATACACCGATCCCACCTAGAACTTTCTTCTTTGCAGTCTTCATTGTTCATTAAACAAATTGCAAAAGATTCACCAACAGATGTCCAGAATACTGTGGAATTTTGCGATGAAAACAGAGCTTTTTGTATTGGATTCAATGGTGTCCGAATACTTCCGTTTCAACCATTGACGTCACGCGCATACGTCATCATACATAGACGTTTTCAACCGGAAATTTCGCGGGAAACTTAAAATTGCACTTTATAAGTTGTATTGTATTGGCATGTGTTGCAATGTTAAGATTTCATCATTGATATATAAACTATCACACTGCGTGGTCGGTAGTAGTGGGTTTCAGTAGGCCTTTAGTTAGATTTTGTATTATTTTATCTTATTTTATTGTATTTTATTTTATATATGAACTATTGCTATTTATTTTAGCAGTGTACTTTTTCAATAGGATTAAAATCAAACGTAAGATTACTAATTTAGTGTTAATATTTAGGTGGGCCCCGGGCAACTCTGTAGTGGAAAAGTTAACCCTGCGCTAAGGCACATTTCTCTTTCTTAAAGGATGAATAAATATCTATGTACCTCTCTGACAATGTCAATCAAAACAAAGTATTATGAGCTCTTGTGCTAAATCCCATAAGATGCATTTAATGACCTGGCTTTTGAGTTTACAGTAATAATGGCGCTCAGACATTCAAAATGGGAACCCCCCCTGCGCCACAAGGGCCTATCGCATGACCCACCACTCGGGCCCTGGCCTCACCCTAGAATAGCACGTCCTGTGCTCCCCAAATACCAGCAGTGGCTTCACGTTGAAAACTCCATTATGCATCCGACTTTTGTTGAGTGTGGGGTAATTTGAGTCTGGGGGTTGTAAAGGCAGCAGTGAGAATTCCTGCTTTGGTGGGACTGCAAACTTTGTAACTCAGTCCGGGGTCTTCCAGGTGGCGCCGTCACTCAGGAGGAGCGCTGGACTTGGTGCGATCACTTGACCCCGGCCAAGACAGCTGAGTATTTGCATGGCCTATATTTACTTCTCTAATGACTGCCTGCTGCGGACTTTGCAAGGCATCATTAAAACTATATATAAGTACATTATCCAAATCCCACATGGACATGCTGACTCCACGGTCCTTATTTATCTTCTATGACTATTGTTTTGGTCATATTGTAATTAGTGCCGTCAAATAATTAATCACACTTTTGAATTTAGATTAATCATGATTAATCACGGGTTATCACTTGCTTGAATAATTTAAATTCACTTAAAATAAGACTCTAATATTTGGACATAAATGTGTTTATATTGTTAGAATGTCATTGAGGAACATCTTTAAAATGTTGTACCGGTACTTGAATGCACATCATTTATGTGCTTAAAACCTAGTAACAGGGGGACGGCGTGGCACAGTTGGGAGAGCAACCTGAGGGTTCCTGGTTCGGTCCCCACCTTCTTCTACCAACCTCGTCACGTCCGTTGTGTACTTGAGCAAGACACTTCACCCTTGCTCCTGATGGGTCGTGGTTAGGGCCTTGCATGGCAGCTCCCGCCATCAGTGTGTGAATGTGTGTATGAATGGGTGAATGTGGAAATAGTGTCAAAGCGCTTTGAGTACCTTGAAGATAGAAAAGCGCTATACAATTATAACCCATTTACCATTTACTAGAGATGTCCGATAATGGCTTTTTTGCCGATATCCGATATTCCGATATTGTCCAACTCTTAATTACCGGATTCTGGGTATTTGTTCTGTTGTGTTTATGTTGTGTTACGGTGCGGATGTTCTCCCGAAATGTGTTTGTCATTCTTGTTTGGTGTGGGTTCACTGTGTGGCGCATATTTGTAACAGTGTTAAAGTTGTTTATACGCCCACCCTCAGTGTGACCTGTATGGCTGTTGACCAAGTATGCTTGCATTCACTTGTGTGTGTGTAAAAGCCACATATATTATGTGACTGGGCCGGCACGCAAAGGCAGTGCCTTTAAGGTTTATTGGCGCTCTGTACTTCTCCCTAAGTCCGTGTACACAGCGGCATTTAAAAAAGTCATAAATTGTATTTTTTGAAACCGATAATTTCTGATATTACATTTTTAAGCACTTATCGGCCGATAATATCGGCAGTCCGATATTATCGGACATCTCTAACATTTACAGTTTTATCTAAAGTCCAGTCTGGGTTCATCCCACTCCAATCGCATTTTTGAGGCACTTAAACAGCACGAAATCTGCTCATTGAACTTTGTGGATATTATAAAAAAAACGTCCAATCAGCATAAAATAAAATCTAAATTACGCCTATTCAAATCCATTACAAGGGATGATGGGAAAGATGCAAAGCACTCTCTCCAAATGTATCCATGTTTGGTGCATTTTAGCTGCTTGATATTTCTGATTGATTAAAAGACCTTAAGGAGGTCGTCACGAAAGTAAACAAGGTAGCAGTCACATTTTCACATACTCTTAACAATCAATTATAATAATTATTAATTATATATCCATTATATTATTAGACTATGTACTCATATATACAGTACAGGCCAAAAGTTTGGACACACCTTCTCCTCATTCAATGACTTTTCTTTATTTTCATGACTATTTACTCGATGAGCTTCAAGAGGTAGTCACATGAAGTGGTTTTCACTTCACAGGAGTGCTTGAAAAACATAGAGAGAATGCCAAAAGTGTGCAAAGCAGTAATCCGATCAAAGAGTGGCTATTTTGAAGAAACTAGAATACAACACGTTTTCAGTTATTTCACTTTTTTTTGTTAAGTACATAACTCCACATGTGTTCATTCATAGTTTTGATGCCTTCAGTGACAATCTACAATGTAAATAATCATGCAAATAAAGAAAATGCATTGAATGAGAAGGTGTGTCCAAACTTTTGGCCTGTACTGTAGTTCCAGCTACACTTCTTAAACTTTACTAAGCACATATTTATTGCTGTTTTTTAAGGCTAGGTTAGCAGTTTGCTTAGCTATTAGCAAGCCTGCTCCTGGCTTGCTCTTGGTGTGTTACACATTAACCTCGTCTTCCAGTGATAATACTACTTGATAATAATACTTAAGGTACTAACAAATGCAGTTTATTTGCCCTAATAGAGGTGATTATTGTTAGATTTGTAGAGCTGCTCCAAAATGTGTCTGGAGATACATAATTAGCTGCTAGCCGCTTGTCATCCGGATGATTAAAAATAAACACAGTGTCAGCCAAAGGGGATCAGCGCTTTTGATCGCCATTAAAAGGTATTAATCGGCAACGGCAGTCACACACTTTTTTTTAAAGAAATCGACCAATACTGATCGGTGGTCAATTGATCGGCATAGTCCTACTTTCCATAAATCCTTCATCACTCCTTTGAGACACTTTAGTTGCAGAATTTAGCCTTGAGTGTACCGGTAATGTGTCTTTAGACAATAAACACAAAGTCAAATGGCGGTGTTAGGGGAAAAAGAATAGCCACAGGAGTTACCTGAAGCGAGCAGAGTCACATCAAAGCAGTACAACGTGGGTTTGAAAGTATAGTATTATGTTTTACACTTGCCCAAAAATTGCCTGTACAGTTAATTCAGTTTTTTGATGATTTGACTAATGGAACAGAGTAATATTCCCTCCATTATTTCCTATGTTAACAAACTGTTTCAAAATGCAAACAAATGAAGATTCATTGAATAAGCCTTCACTATTCAGATGAAGACCTCCACAGTAACTGAAGACATATTTTCCAGATGAGTGTTGTCTCACATTGACCTCATCTCACTGCCTTACTAACTGCTTTTTATCACTGCCTTCAACACCTCCTTGAAGACTTGTGACTGTGGTAAACAATAACGTTCCTCTCCAAATACAGCGAGTGGACTGAGAGAAGCTCCTCAAGGCTCACTGAGATCAAGCAGCTTTACTCAGTTCGTAAACAATGTCTGCCAGCATGGCAACCACCGCAATTCGGTGTTATTCATTGGATCTTAAAGACAATTAGTTCCATTTTTATGACATTATGTATCATTCGCTGGTGCAGTCTGAAAGAATGGGCAGGCTTGTCCGCATGCTGACAGAGGATTATTTTTGCCTCTATTTTACCAATAAATATAAAATATATATATATATATATATATATATATATATATATATATATATATATATATATATATATATATATATATATATATATATATAATGTGTGTGTGTGTGTGTGTGTGTGTTTGTGTATATACAGGTATACTGTATATGTATATATATGTGTGTGTGTGTGTGTGTGTATATACCGTATATATATATTGTATGTGTGTATATATATGTGTATATATATATATATATATTAGGGATGTGGGAAAAACTCGATTCAAATTCGAATCGCGATTCTCACGTTGTGCAATTCAGAATCGATTCACATTTTTTAAAAATTGTTTTTTATTTAATTTTTTTAAATTTAATTTAATTTTTTTAAATTAATCAATCCAACAAAACAATACACAGCAATCCAATTCCAAAACCAAACCCGACCCAGCAACAGAGCAATTGAGAGGAGACACAAACACGACACAGAACAAACCAAAAGTAGTAAAAAAAAATGAATATTATCAACAACAGTATCAATATTAGTTACAATCTCAACATAGCAGTGATTAAAAATCCCTCATTGACATTATCATTAGACATTTATAAAAAATTTAAA
The DNA here is from genome assembly GCF_033978785.1 of Entelurus aequoreus. Lineage (NCBI taxonomy): Eukaryota > Metazoa > Chordata > Actinopteri > Syngnathiformes > Syngnathidae > Entelurus > Entelurus aequoreus. Next base: position 30,936,057 of record NC_084752.1, on the reverse strand, counting down.
AAAGAACAATAGTGTCACAGTGGCTTACACTTGCATCGCATCTCATAAGCTTGACAACACACTGTGTCCAATATTTTCACAAAGATAAAATAAGTCATATTTTTGGTTCATTTAATAGTTAAAACGAATTTACATTATTACAATCAGTTGATAAAACATTGTCCTTTACAATTATAAAAGCTTTTTCCAAAAATCTACTACTCTGCTTGCATGTCAGCAGACTGGGGTAGATCCTGCTGAAATCCTATGTATTGAATGAATAGAGAATCCTTTTGAATCGGGAAAAAATCGTTTTTGAATCGTGAATCGTGTTGAATTGAAAAAAAATCGATTTTGAATCGAATCGTGACCCTGAGAATCGATATTGAATCGAATCGTGGGACACCCAAAGATTCACAGCCCTAATATATATATATATATATATATATATATATATATATATATATATATATATATATATATATATATATATATATATATATATATATATATATACACACACACATACACTACTGTTCAAAAGTTTGGGGTCGCCCAAACAATTTTGTGGAATAGCCTTCATTTCTAAGAACAAGAATAGACTGTCGAGTTTCAGATGAAAGTTCTCTTTTTCTGGCCATTTTGAGCGTTTAATTGACCCCACAAATGTGATGCTCCAGAAACTCAATCTGCTCAAAGGAAGGTCAGTTTTGTAGCTTCTGTAACGAGCTAAACTGTTTTCAGATGTGTGAACATGATTGCACAAGGGTTTTCTAATCATCAATTAGCCTTCTGAGCCAATGATCAAACACATTGTACCATTAGAACACTGGAGTGATAGTTGCTGGAAATGGACCTCTATACACCTATGTAGATATTGCACCAAAAACCAGACATTTGCAGCTAGAATAGTCATTTACCACATTAGCAATGTATAGAGTGTATTTCTTTAAAGTTAAGACTACCGGTAGTTTAAAGTTATCTTCATTGAAAAGTACAGTGCTTTTCCTTCAAAAATAAGGACATTTCAATGTGACTCCAAACTTTTGAACGGTAGTGTATATATATGTTAGTCAAGCTTTCTGTGGTTTATCCGTTATACAGTGCTCAATACTGGGGTAGAGTTATATATATACGTTAGGTCATATATATATATATACGTTAGGTCAGGAAAATACACAGAGGCTATTTCATCCCTACAAGTCTACTCTTTAGGGGATTCCCCTGAAGAGCAGAGAAACCTGCAAAACAAGAAACCTGCGAAACAGGCTTGTAGGGATGAAATAGCCTCTGGGTTTTTTCCTGACCTAACGTGTGTGTGTGTGTGTGTGTGTGTGTGTGTGTGTGTGTGTGTGTGTGTATATATATATATATGAGGGCGGTATGGCGTATTGGGTAGAGCGGCCGTGCCAGAAACCTGAGGGTTGCAGGTTTGCTCCCCGCCTCTTGACATCCAAATCGCTGCCGTTGTGTCCTTGGGCAGGACACTTCACCCTTGCCCCCGGTGCCGCTCACACTGGTGTATGAATGATGAATGAATGATAGGTGGTGGTCGGAGGGGCCGTAGGTGCAAACTGGCAGCCCCGCTTCTGTCAGTCTACCCCAGGGCAGCTGTGGCTACGAATGTAGCTTACCACCACCAGATGTGAGCGCTTTGAGTATCTAATAATAGAAAAGCGCGATATAAAATCGAATCCATTATTATTATTATTATATATGTGTGTATATGATGGGTTTTTAACATGTAAAGCGACTTTGGGTACTTAAAAAAGCGCTATATAAATCACCAGGTATTATTATTATTATTATTATATATATGTGTGTGTATATATATATATATATATATATGTATTAGAGATGCGCGGATAGACAATTATTTCATCCGCAACCGCATCACAAAAGTCGTCATCCATCCGCCATCCACCCGAACTAACATTTTATCAAAACCACAACCGCCCGCCACCCGCCACCCACCCGTTGTTATATATCTAATATAGACGATGCAAGGCATTAGTGAGGTTAGAAAGCTTTTGCCAGTTAAAGAAAGGAGACTGATCCAATGCAGCAGAGATATCAATGCGTGCCACGCATTAATATCTCTTGGCCACGCATTAGAGACTAAGAGATGTTAATGCGTGATAATATTATTTATCATTATTATAATATTATTGTCATTTCCATTAAGAAAGTGTTGACTATTATTGTTATTTTTTTTCCCTGGTCTTTAGTATTCCCTTTTTTAGTTTGTCGCGTACCACGTTTGCTGCCGGCGTTGCCATCTTTTAATTTTTTTCTTCTTCTACTGTTGTGTTGTGTTGTGGTGTGCTGTGTCACGCCAAATTTCTTCCCCCTACAAACCCCCCCCCCCCCCCCCCCCCATTTACTTCCGTGGTCATGTTTCCTCTTACGTCATTGACAGCGATCGATAGCACTTCGGCTTTGACTGCCCGTCGCTGGAAGGATACTTCGTCTTTGACAGCTGCTGGAATCTGAAGAAATCGATTATTGTTTTTTTTTGTACAGGCGCGAAACAGGACAGCCGCGTGCCGGTTAAGGACCCCCGGCAACTTTGTGACTTTATTGGACGCAGCCCCGGAAGTAAATGGGGGGGGGGGGGGGGGGGGGGGGGGGGTTTGTAGGGGGGGAAGAAATTTGGTGTGACAGCTGCAGCAGTGCCTGATGAATAATTGCCTGTTTCAAAGAGTGCTGCTCGTTTTTCGTATGTGGGTAACAACATTTAACTATGTATATATATTTCCGAATTGGTTCAACCGCCACCCGCCCGAATCTATTTAAAATCTATTTTTTTCGTCATGCATCCGCCCGACCCGTGGATTATCCGCGGACTCCGCGGTTGTGTCCGCAAACCGCGCATCTCTAATATATATATATATGTGTGTGTGTGTGTGTGTGTGTGTGTGTGTGTGTGTGTGTATGTATATATATATATATATATATATATATATATATATATATATATATATATATATATATATATATATATATATACATATATATATACACACACATATATATATATATATATATATATATATATATATATATATACCAGTGGCAGCTGCTGGTCTTTCAAGTAGGGGAAGCTATTTTCAGCTACTCTCTAAACATGAGTACAGTCTTCAATTACAGATGAACAATATAAATATACAGTATATACGCACACACAGTGTGTACACAAAAGCAGCTCCAGAGAAGGAACTAATAATTTGCAGTTATGTTGTTGTTGATAGGCTATACAGTCAATGTTCGCTAACATTAGTTGCTAAACTTTGCCAAATAGCTACCATTGCTACATGTAATGGTGGTTCTTTGGTCAAAATGTTGCATAGATTATGTTTTACAGATCATCTTCAAGCCGTTTTCTGACCGTCCCCTCAGTCTGTGTCGTTTTATGAGCGATCTTATTTACATGTCTCCACTCTGACTGTGTCTTCTTCCCATTAACCACGTTGTAGTTTTTAGCACTTCCATATGGATTCTACAGACAGATATAAGTTCAAACGATATGCTACTTTGTATTAGAAATGGCAACAGTGTAGGATTCATGTGCATGTACGAGACAGTCTGCCCCATAACTAGATGACTGAGAAAACTAAGGAGTTTATTGACTACAGCTTCAGACTACAATGGCAGACTCTTCGGGTAAAACTTTACCAATATTGCGATATCCGCTGATGTCATCATTGGGGAAAAACGTCCCAAATGGGGCAAATGCCAAACGGCTCGTTTGGAGGAAGTATAAAGGAAGGCAAGACTGTTTTATAAATATCTCAACCATGTCTCCATGGTGGCAGCACGAACCTAGGTCCCCAGACTTTGGGTCTTTCTGTGTGGAGTTTGCATGTTTACCCCGCCGTGACTGTGTGTGTTCCCTCCGGGTACTCCGGCTTCCTCCCACCTCCAAAAATATGCACCTAGGGATAGGTTGATTGGCAACACTAATGTGTGAATGTGAGTGTGAATGTTGTCTATCTGTGTTGGCCCTGCAATGAGGTGGCGCCTCCCCGATAGGGACAAGGCTGTCAGGTTTGTCACTGACAGTTTAGTTATGTTTTGGGTATGACTCAAAACTGCATCCGGTGATGAGACTTCAGTTCGGGAGTTCTGGAGTTTTGGGGAAGGTGGAGTTACCCCTCAGTCATCATTGCTCCCAGGTCCACTCTGACCCGGGGTGGTAGTACCTGTCAGGGTCCCAGCTATGGGTTGAATAGCATTTCAAAGACCTCAACGGTGGAAGTGGCGGAGGATGACACTGCATGTCACAACGGCACTGAAGGCGGATGAAGGCTGCAACAGAGGGTGGTCTCCAGTCGTCATGGATCCATGCCACTGGATCAAGGCCCCTCTCTGCCAAGGACCGTGTGGTGGCTGCAGGCGCATCAGTCTCCCCACGCTAAAAGACGTCACGCGCAGGCGTCCTCACCGAATGGGAATCCATCCATTCTGAGGACAGTCATACTCGACTACGAGTGACTGCCGATGATGATGATGATGAGTTACGTTTTGGTTTTTCCTCTGTCTTTATTTCCTGTCAGCTCTTTTATTTTGGTTATTTCCTGCTTTTGTCCCTGAGCGCTGTTTCCCCTCAGCTGCGGCTGATTGGCACCTGGCCACACCTGGTGTAAATCAGCCGGCTGCTATTTAAACCAGCTTTGTCCTCCAGTCAGTGCTGGAGTATTGTCGATGTCATCACTACCTGTCTTGCTAATACTCGTCGATGTCGTTATTTGCGGTAAGCTGGTTTTTGTTGGCTGGTTCCTATAGCTATTTACAGTTTGCTGTCTCCTAGCTCCTTGTTTTGTGTTTTCCTGTTAGCCAGATCCTGTTAGCCGTTAGCTATTTCCAGTTTTTCTGTTTTCTGGTTCCTGTTTCCAGTTTGCCTGTTCCTAGTTACTGGTTTGTGTTTTTTCTTTATTGTGGACATTAAATCATGTTTTCCTGCACCAAGCCTGCCATCTCTGCATCTTGGGGTTCGTCAACAACACGAACTAGGAACAGGTAAACTGGAAACAGGACCCAGAAAACAGAAAAACTGGAAATAGCTAATGGCTAACAGGATCTGGCTAACAGCAAAACACAAAACAAGGAGCTAGGAGACAGCAAACTGTAAATAGCTATAGGAACCAGCCAACAGGAACCAGCTTACCGCAAATAACGGCATCGACGACTATTAGCACGACAGGTAGTGATGACATCGACAATACTCCAGCACTGACTGGAGGACAAAGCAGGTTTAAATAGCAGCCGGCTGATTTACACCAGGTGTGGCCAGGTGCCAATAAGCCGCAGCTGAGGGGAAAGAGCGCTCGGGGAGAAAAGCAGGAAATAACCAAAATAAGAGCGCTGACGAAATAAAGACAGAGGAAAAACCAAAACATAACTAAACTGTCAGTGACAAACCTGACAAAGGGATGGATGGATGGATGTCTCCATGGTTTGATTTCAAATTTCGGGACTTGGGCAGATCCCAAAAACACAAAAATAGGTACCAATAGGTAAGAAAAATTGGTTTTACATAATCGGCCCCCTTTAAAATTTGACTTAAGTTTTTTATTTTACTTAATCACTGTTTGTAAATTGCTTATGTTTAATGGTAGCATAGTTCCACAATGTAAATTGTTTAAACTTTTACTTTTTGGATCAGCTTGATAGATTAATTTATATGGGTTTTATTTAGAGTTTTCATATCATCTGTAAGTGAAAAAGATCTGCATTAGCTAAGGCCTTTTCAGGAGGTTGAAATGCTGTCTCCAGTGACACCCTGCTGTTTGTTCCAAAGGGGAGCTTTGACATTTGTCACTTTGAGGCGCCACAGCACATTTGCAAAGCCTAACAATGTTTTAAACTCAGAGAGATGGAACGCAATGCAGGAAAATTATTAAATAGTGTTCTTCCACTGTGTTTTTCAAGTCCAATGACCTATACTGTGTCTCACTTTGGTGGGAGTACATACACGTACCAGTTTCCAACTCTAAATAACTTCAGGAGAACTTAAAAAAAATAAAAAATCTAATATTTTAAGGAACGTTCATAATAAAGTAAAGCTGTAAATTGTAATAAACTATTTTTGTGTCAGTGATATTTGCAGCCACAGACTTATAATGTTCTCTTTTTACTATACTTAATCCAAAATAATAATTATTTTTGGACCAGTCTCCTTGTTCCTTGCAGCTTCCTTCTTTCCTTTTACAGCGTCATATTGGACTCAAAAGCTTCTATACTGTTTAAACGTATTCCACAAGGTCTGCGTACAGAAAAGTTAAAGATCAATTTGATACATTTTGTACTTTAAGGATGCCAATATACTGTAGGTCAAGATATGTTATTCCAAGATATTCCATCAATCAACCTTTGTTTTTGTATTACTTTTCATTAACAGGCAAGTGGCAACACAAAGTGCTTCACACCCAAAAAAAAAAAAAGATAGAAGGGAAGAAAACACACATACACAGCACTATTGACAATAACAAAACATGGCATGACACCGAGGATTGAGGAAACAAACGCCACTTTTGAGTCGTCCACACTGGAGAATCACTAAAATTAACGCCATCTAAAGATAGTATAAAATAGATTTTAAAGTATTTGTAAATATAAAATTTAAATAGTACATGAATAAATAAATACAAATATAACATTGAGAGAATAATAGTAGTAATGATAGCAATAAATAACATAGAAAATATCATAATAAAAAAAACAAAAGACCTAAGAAGAGTTTAGCATGATCAGTTGTCTTTACCTTTTTTTAAAATGATCAATGGTATCTGCAGTCCCGAAGCTTTTTCTTCCACAGGGGGTGCCATAGTGGCTAAATGCCGCCCCACCGTGTGTCTTTCTTATAGTATTTGGTAAAGATAACATTTTGGTGCCAGAGGACCTCACCCAGCAGGCACAAGACATTGCTATAACGTTGATTATACATACATGTCCTTTAAAACATCCATCCATTCTCTACCGCTTGTCCCTTTCAACGTTGCAAAATAGTTGTATTTTTAAATTGAGACAACGTTGATGTCTAACATTGGATCCACGCTGTTTGTTGGGAAATGACCACATTTCAATGGTCAAATCAATGTCAGAACCTAACATTGATTCAACGTTGTCTAAAGCATGTTGTTCCAACTTTAAGTTTGAGTTGCTCAACTTCAGGACCTAATTCAGCAAGTTCACAATGTTGTTTCAATGTCATGGATCCGCCATGGTTGACATGGTAAAAGCAGGTCAAATAGATAAGAAGGCCCAAGGCCATTAAGACATTTAAAAACTAATAATAGAACTTTAAAATCGACCCTGTAGCAGACGGGGAGGCAATTCTAGCAACTTTAAAACTGATGTAATGTGCTTCCACCCTCTGGTCCTCATCAGCAGACGTGCAGGTAAGTTTTGTAATAATTGTAGATTTCTAATATTCTTTTTGGGAGGACAAGAGAGCAGACTGCAAAAAGAGCTGTCAAAATATAAGATAAAAAGTCGAGATTTTGTTGAAAAAAAATACCAAAAATTAGTGAAATGAACTAGCTGCATGGACATTTAATTTGACTTGATAAAACATCTTAAATTAGGATTTGTATATCTAGAAATTAGTAGGACTTTTAAACCAAAAATATATTTTTTTAAATTATGAAAACAAGCATTATTCAACTTGGAACTCTGAAATTAAGCATCCTTGGAATGTTGCAACATCTTTATACAAGATTTTATATGCGGGGGGGACCAACATATCTTATTTGAATAGTTATTTTCTTAATGAAATTTTCTTTTAAACTAAAATAGAAAAACAATGTATAAATATTCATGCTAAAATTAAGATTAGTTAGTAACTAAAAATAGGTAAATAGCTCTTAAAGGGGAACTGCACTTTTTTGGGGGAGTTTTGCCTATCGTTTACAATCATTATGAAAGACATGACGATGGATGTATTTCTTATATTTTATGCATTCTTAATATTAAATAAATGTGATCAAAAGTCCGCTTACAATGGAGCCTATAAGAGCCGCTAAATTCCGCCTATAAATCGCTTAAAAAACATCCAAACACCTCCATTAAGGTTTTATATACATGATGTAAGTATATATGTAATGTAGTGATAGGCACATTTATAGTAACATTTAATATTGACCTATTTTGCTCATTTTAAGCATACGAGGAGCATTCATTTAAAAAACACATCACGTTTGCTTTTTTGTCCCTTCATCACTGATTACTGCTCACTGCAGACTTTATGAGAGCCAAAAAACATAATAAAACATCACTTACTGTACAAAGTCTGCTGTCATTAGGATGCTGACTGCTAGAATGTTTATATATTCCCATTTGGATGAAGAATGATCTATAATCATTGCGAACAAACGGAGTCGGGGGCGGGAGGGGACCATGGTCTTTTCGTGTCCTAAATGGCTGTCAAAGTGTACCAACTTGTCGGAATACGTCCTCAGACTTCCTCTGTCCAGGTGAGATGCATGATTTATGATCTAGAATAAACTTCCAGGGAGCAATGAAGTGAGGAAACACCTCACCAGTCAATCATGTCGAACACAGGCTTGTGACCACGGCGCCCTTATAAATAGTTCGCCCGCGTTAGCACTTATAATAACAATATCACTAATACTTGGGTAATATTCAAATCAGGAAATGTAAATGGAGTATTGTTGGCGGTTTTTGAATGGTTATTTATTGGATTTTATGGGCGAAATAGAGAACCTCCCATTGGCTCCAGTGTAAGTAGACTTTTATTTACGTTTGTTTACAAGTTAGAATGCATTAGAAAAAATCCATCTGTCGTTACGTCTCTCATAATGAGTGTGAACGATAGGCAAAATTCCAAAAAAAGTGCAGTTCCCCTTTAAAACTACGGACTTTTCTAGAAATACAATTTAAAATCTTGGCAAGTGGCAAATCATTCGCAGTGCAAGGTATTACAAAGACTAATAAAGGAACTAAAAGTTTGCATTGGCACTTCTGTGTTGGCCCGAGAGAAAAGGGCAGACTCTGGCTATGTTCTTAAGACACTTTATTATCGTATCATTATTATTATCATAACATGATTTTCAAAATGGCCCCAGGCCGCACTTTGACCATTCCTGCTCTATACGCTCTCAGGGGGGTAAAAAGTGTGGCATTCAAAACATAACAAGCTTTAGGTGTTGCCTTACCTCCTGGCAGGCTGATGGGTCCGCATCCATGCTTCTCCTGGTAGATGTCAGCGCTGATGTAGATGTGCTTCTTGCACAGCCTCCACAGGCCAAAGTGAGCAGCTTCGCAGGTGTCATTGACCTTCTTCACCTGAGGGGTGAGCACGGCCCAGTAGTCCGTCACCACCGCGGTGAACATGCAGGCCATGCCCACCAGCAGCACAAAAATGGCAATATTTATCTTGGTGCGCTTGTGCATTCTTCCTGGCGCTCAGTGTTTAGTCTTGCGTAAAGTAGAAAATAAATATTTATCAGGGCGATACACGTTGGAGGCGGCTCGCTCCCTCTTCAGACGCGGCAAACTTCTCGGCTGTTGTCCTCTGTGTTTAGAGTCCGCGCCCGTGCTTCCGAGTGAAGTCAGGCTGCCTCGTTCTACTTCCAAATACTTGTCCTGTGCCTGCTCACTGCGATCCACTCTGCGACCGAGGGGGGCTGCAAGTTTAGAGGCACAGCTGTTGAGGGAGATCAGGAAAGCTGATGCCCAAACCAACTGTCTGCCCTGGCAGGCAAAGGGTGTGTCGGGGGTGCAAGTGGTAGTCAGTGTCATGAAAAGTAAGCAGAGGGTCTGTAATGCTATAAATTTGGCCGATGAGTTAAGTGGTGTGCCTATCTGGTTACTCACAGCATGTATGAATAAGTGCACCCATCTAAACACTAACCCTCTCCAGAGTTTAGCAGCATTTCAAAAAGAAAATGCCCTGTAAATGTTTGCAATAATTTTGCACATACAGCATTCCTGCACCTGGCTCTTTGGGGTGTGTCTTCAAAAATGTGTTACACTGGTTGTGATGGCCTTATTTTTTTTATTTTTTTTTATTTCAGACAATGAATGAACTTGAACAATGAACATCACTTTTATTTTCGTTGAAGATGCTTGTAGGCGGACACGCTGCGATTAGCTTTTAGTTTTTTGTTTGATTTCTTTCTTGAATTCAGCAGTTTTTCACTGTCTTCATCAAAGTGCTGGCAACTTTCTTGGGCCCCATGGTGGCCTATTTTGTAGTCTTAATTAAAAAAAGCATTAACGAACACAAAACTTTAAAAACTTTTCAATGCTTTTTGGCCTCTTGTCCACACACAAACAGATACTGTTATTTCCGGGCTATAGAGACACACCCACCTCATTTTTGGAAATGCATTGGCCCCCCAAGTCTAAAGCCCATAGGTGTACACATTAGGGATCGACCGATTATCGACCGGGCCGCCACCAATACTTGGTATTTTGAGATATATTTGTATCGACTGTCTTTTATCGGTATCGGCCGATATACATACAGATACAGATGTGTGTATATATATATGTATAAATGTGTGTGTGTGTGTGTGTGTGTGTGTGTGTGTGTGTGTGTGTGTGTGTGTATGTGTGTGTGTGTGTGTGTGTGTGTGTGTGTGTGTATATTTATATATATATATATATGTGTATATATATATATATGTATGTGTATATACAGGTATATATATATATATATGTATTAAAGATGCGCGAATAGGCAATTATTTAATCCGCAACCGCATCACAAAAGTCGTCATCCACCCGCCATCCACCCGAACTAACATTTTATCAAAACCACAACCGCCCGCCACCCGCCACCCACCCGTTGTTATATATCTAATATAGACGATGCAAGGCATTCCTGTTGTCATGTCTGTTCATGTTTTTGTTTTGGCCATGTGTTTGTTTTTTGGACTCTTTTTAGTTCCTGGTTGCACTTCCTTGTTTGGTTTGGTTTCCATGGTCACCCATTAGTTTTCACCTGTCTTGTCACGCACCTGTTTCACATCTCGAGTCACGCACCTGCTTTTCTACCTTCAAGGTACTCAAAGCGCTTTGACAGTATTTCCACATTTACCCATTCACACACACATTCACACACTGATGGCGGGAGCTGCCATGCAAGGCGCTAACCAGCAGCCATCAGAGGCAAAGGGTGAAGTGTCTTGCCCAAGGACACAACGGACATGACTAGGAAGGTAGAAGGTGGGAATTGAACCCCAGTAACCAGCAACACTCCGATTGCTGGCACAGCCACTCTACCAACTTCGCCACGCCGTGAAAGAAAGGGTGACCTAATATTGTCTATTTATTTACATGGTATCAGTATAGAAATATACTAAAGTACTTCTCCATACGTCATCAGCCTGATTTATATAAACTACCGTGAACTGTGAAATGCGGTGGAAACACAAACCACACACTTCTACAGGAACCTATAGTTCCAGGAACCAGAGGATTCAGGAACAAAACGTTCAGGTGGGAAATGGCCCAATAATGATCTTGCTGTAAAAAACTGGTTGACAGAATTTTACCGTAAAAAAATCGGTGGACAACTGTAGATTTTAGAGTAAAAAAATGCAAGTTCAGTCGCCTTATTTTTACCGTCAAAAAAAAAAATCCCAATTGTGGTACAGTTTTCCATTTACAGTAACACACCATGAATATAACAACCTTCAGTGCCACGGTTAAAAATGGCAGCTCAGTCATCAGATTTTTACCTAAAAAAAACTGTGCCGTAAAACTACCATATTTTTATGATAAAGTTCTGGCAAGTGAGCTGCCAGTTTTTTACCGTTAAAAAAAGAGGTACCCTTTTCCCCCCCTAATTTGCAGTAATATGCTATAAAAAGCACTGTAATGGTACATTTCTGACAATTGAGCTAAGATTTTTTTTTTTACCATAAAACTTAATTTTTTTTTTACAGTGTATTTGAAAGAATGTCAAATTGGAATGCATAGGTAATTGTCTAATAATATCATAATATGAATTCCTATACCGTATTTTTCGGACTATAAGGCGCACTAAAAATCCTTAAAATTTCTCAAAACTCAATAATTTTGGTTGTGCTTACCAACCTCGAAGCTATTTTATTTGGTACATGATGAAATGATAAGTGTGACCAGTAGATGGAAGTCACACATAATCAGAATCAGACTCAGAATCAGAATAAAGAGATACATGTAGACTGCAATATGACTTAAGTAAACAACACCAAAATGGTATATGTTCCATTGAAAATATTAGGGGTGTGGGAAAAAATCGATTCGAATTCGAATCCCGATTCTCACGTTGTGCGATTCAGAATCGATTCTCATTTTTTAAAAAATCGATTTTTTTTTAATTTTTTTTTTCTGTCCTTTTTAAAAATGTTTTTAAATGTTTTTTTTTTTTTAATTAGTCAATCCAACAAAACAATACACAGCAATACCATAACAATGCAATCCAATTCCAAAACCAACACTCAGAACTGCAATAAACAGAGCAATTGAGAGGAGACACAAACACGACACAGAACAAACCAAAAGTAGTGAAACAAAAATGAATATTATCAACAACAGTATCAATATTAGTTACAATTTCAACATAGCAGTGATTAAAAATCCCTCATTGACATTATCATTAGACATTTATAAAAAAACGAGAAAAAAGAACAATAGTGTCACAGTGGCTTACACTTGCATCGCATCTCATAAGCTTGACAACACACTGTGTCCAATATTTTCACAAAGATAAAATAAGTCATATTTTTGGTTCATTTAATAGTTAGAACAAATTTACATTATTGCAATCAGTTGATAAAACATTGTCCTTTACAATTATAAAAGCTTTTTACAAAAATCTACTACTCTGCTTGCATGTCAGCAGACTGAGGTAGATCCTGCTGAAATCCTATGTATTGAATGAATAGAGAATCCTTTTGAATCGGGAAAAAATCGTTTTTGAATCGAGAATCGTGTTGAATTGAAAAGAAAATCGATTTTGAATCGAATCGTGACCTCAAGAATCAATATTGAATCGAATCGTGGGACACCCAAAGATTCACAGCCCTAATAGATGATGTTTTACAGATAATCTTGAAGCTGCTTTCTGACAGTCGCTTCAGGATTATGAGATGCGATGCAAGTGTAAGCCACTGTGACACTATTGTTCTTTTTTTTTTAAATAAATGTCTAATGATAATGTCAATGAGGGATTTTTAATCACTGCTATGTTGAAATTGTTACTAATATTGATACTGTTGTTGATAATATTCATTTTTGTTTCACTACTTTTGGTTTGTTCTGTGTCATGTTTGTGTCTCCTCTCAATTGCTCTGTTTATTGCAGTTTTGAGTGTTGCTGGGTCGGCTTTGGTTTTGGAATTGGATTGCATTGTTATGGTATTGCTGTGTATTGTTTTGTTGGAATGATTAATTAAAAAAAAACAAAAAAACAAAAAAAAAATTGTAAATAATAATTTAAAAAAAAAAAATTGATTTTTTAAAAATGAGAATCGATTCTGAATCGCACAACGTGAGAATCGCGATTCGAATTCGAATCGATTTTTTCCCACACCCCTATAATCTATGCAACATTTTGAGCAAAGAACCACCATTACATGTTATGTAGACCACAAGGAAGTGTTTTACATTTAGATTTTTTTTTGTTGCCATAATGCGCCTTATAATTCGGTGCGCCTTTTGTATGCAAATACAGTAGACCTGACTAGACCCACTCATCGGCAGTGCGCCTTGTAATCCGGTGCGCCCTATGGTCGGCAAAATACAGTACATTAAAATTCATATGTTCATTGTTGCAAGCGGCCCTCAGAGACAGCCATAACTGCATGTGGCCCTCAAGTTTGACACCCTTGTTTGAACATGTCTCTGGCCTACTGTACATATTACACAAATGACTTCCCACAATCCATCTTTAATATTGACTCTGGCATAATGACACCTGAAATAGAAGTGACCTCTGACCTGCTTGTTCAACCTTTGACATTGGTCATCAATACATTGGCTTGTGGTGTTGGGCGTGTGCCTGATTCCTCAGGGAGAAATGTCAATAAGCAGTAATGGTGTGGTCATTACGACGTGTTGATTTCATTCTTACAGAACATAAAGCCGTATTGATGATCTTTTCATCATGTTGATGAGACCGTACTTTGCATGGACTCCTGTGCATACTTGAATTTGGAGGCGCTGTCATCAGCTGTTTGTGTCAACGTGCGTTGGCACAAGTTCATTTAATGCTGCATGTCCACTGCCTCAGGGTCTTTCTTTGTGTAAAGGCTTGTTGTTGTTGATCTTCTGCTTGAAAAAGTCTGGGGATTGATGGAAGAAATAACTATCCTGAACTAACCTGTTTTGCAGGTTAATTGAGACCCGGCAGTGCTTCACACATCATCAAATCATAGCTTCAAGCCTGTTGTATTATGCAAGCTTGCCAACCGTCCTCTGAAAAACATAATCGTCCCGTGTTTGAAGACAAGAGTACGCGCTCCGTATTGAGCTGTCAAGAGACACACTTAGTGCTGTATTTTTATTACTTTGCAAATAAAGAATCGTCCGTAAAATACCAATAGATTCCATCAAATAGATGATAGATCAATTAGAGCGTATCAAAACACGTATTGGTATGTCAGACTTAGCCTTGTCTTGGTTTAACTCTTATCTTACTGACAGGATGCAGTGTGTCTCCCATAACAATGTGACCTCGGACTATGTCAAGGTAACGTGCGGAGTTCCCCAGGGTTCGGTTCTTGGCCCTGCACTCTTTAGTATTTACATGCTGCCGCTAGGTGACATCATACGCAAATACGGTGTTAGCTTTCACTGTTATGCTGATGACACTCAACTCTACATGCCCCTAAAGCTGACCAACACGCCGGACTGTAGTCAGCTGGAGGCGTGTCTTAATGAAATTAAACAATGGATGTCCGCTAACTTTTTGCAGCTCAACGCTAAGAAAACGGAAATGCTGATTATCGGTCCTGCTAGACACCAACATCTATTTAATAATACCACCTTAACATTTGACAACCAAACAATTAAACAAGGAGACTCGGTAAAGAATCTGGGTATTATCTTCGACCCAACTCTCTCGTTTGAGTCACACATTAAGAGTGTTACTAAAACGGCCTTCTTTCATCTCCGTAATATCGCTAAAATTCGTTCCATCTTGTCCACTAGCGACGCTGAGATCATTATTCATGCGTTCGTTACGTCTCGTCTCGATTACTGTAACGTTTTATTTTCGGGCCTCCCTATGTCTAGCATTAAAAGATTACAGTTGGTACAAAATGCGGCTGCAAGGCTTTTGACAAAAACAAGAAAGTTTGATCATATTACGCCTATACTGGCTCACTTGCACTGGCTTCCTGTGCACTTAAGATGCGACTTTAAGGTTTTACTACTTACGTATAAAATACTACACGGTTTAGCTCCAGCCTATCTCGCCGATTGTATTGTACCATATGTCCCGACAAGAAATCTGCGTTCAAAGAACTCCGGCTTATTAGTGATTCCCAGAGCCAAAAAAAAGTCTGCGGGCTATAGAGCGTTTTCTATTCGGGCTCCAATACTATGGAATGCCCTCCCGGTAACAGTTAGAGATGCTACCTCAGTAGAAGCATTTAAGTCCCATCTTAAAACTCATTTGTATAATCTAGCCTTTAAATAGACCCCCCCTTTTTTAGACCAGTTGATCTGCCGTTTCTTTTCTTCTCTCCTCTTCTCCCCTGTCCCTTGCGAGGGGGAGTTGCATAGGTCCGGTGGCCATGGATGAAGTGCTGGCTGTCCAGAGTCGGGACCCCGGGTGGACCACTAGCCTGTGCATCGGTTGGGGACATCTCTGCGCTGCTGACCCGTCTCCGCTCGGGATGGTTTCCTGTTGGCCCCACTATGGACTGGACTCCCGCTGATGTGTTGGATCCACTGTGGACTGGACTTTCACAATGTTATGTCAGACCCACTCGACATCCGTTGCTTTCGGTCTCCCCTAGAGGGGGGGGGGGGTTACCCACATATGCGGTCCTCTCCAAGGTTTCTCATAGTCATTCACCGACGTCCCACTGGGGTGAGTTTTTCCTTGCCTGTATGTGGGCTCTGTACCGAGGATGTCGTTGTGGCTTGTACAGCCCTTTGAGACACTTGTGATTTAGGGCTATATAAATAAACATTGATTGATTGAACATTGAAATACAGCTGTGATTGGCTAAGGCTAAACCAATTGATGCCAGCGTGTCTGATCGCTCACCTGTCAAACCCATCGCAGTTTGACTTTTCTGGCATTTGTTTTTCTTAACGAGTTAAAATGATCCGTCAAACTTGTAGCAATCGGACTACAAATGCGACTTTTTTACCACAATGGCAACATTTTTAAATTTGGAGATCATTTACTTCTACTATTACCGTGTTTTCCGTACTATAAGGCGCACCTAAAAACCTCCAATTTTGTCAAAAGCTGACAGTGCGCCTTATAATCCGGTGCGCCTTATATATGGACCAATATTGAGCCTCCGACAGGTAAAAGTTTCAATCAATCGCAACTACGGTAAGCAGCCGCCGACTTCATTTTCCCCCGTAGAAAAAAAAGTTCTTCTTCTACGGTAAGCAGCCGCCCCCGTAGAAGAAGAAGAAGCGCGCGGTGCATGCTGGGATATATGACTGCGCGAGGCGTGCCGTTTCATTTCCATTTGTTTGTTGAAGTAAAGACCCCAAAATGGCTCCTATTAAAGGCCTACTGAAACCCACTACCACTGACCACCATATCAATGATAAAATCTTAACATTGCAACACATGCCAATACGGCCGGGTTAACTTATAAAGTGCAATTTTAAATTTCCCGCTAAACTTCCGGTTGAAAAACTCCTTTGGATATGATTTATGCGCGTGACGTCACAAAATCCACGGAAGTGGTTGGACCCCATCGGACCCGATACAAAAACCTCTTGTTTTCTTCGACAAAATTCCACAGTATTCTGGACATCTGTGTTGGTGAATCTTTTGCAATTTGTTTAATGAACAATGGAGGCTGCAAAGAAGAACGTTGTAGGCGGGATCGATCGGTGTCTTAGCGGCTAAGTACAATACTTACAGCAACACAACAAGGACTACTTACTTAGCAGACGCCTAGCCGATGCTTGCCGCCAAACCCACGGATGAAGTCCTTCGTCGCGCCGTCGATCGCTGGAACGCAGGTGAGCACGGCTGTTGATGGGAAGATGAGGGCTGGCTGGCGTAGGTGGAGCGCTAATGTTTTTATCATAGTTCTGTGAGGTCCGGTTGCTAAGTTGCTAAATTAGACTTAGCGTCGTTAGCAACAGCATTGTTAAGCCTTACCAGGCTGGGAATTTTTAACCGTGTAGTTACATGTACATGGTTTAATAGTATTGTTGATCTTCTGTCTATCCTTCCAGTCAGGGGATTTATTTATTTTGTTTCTATCTGCATTTGAGACAGATGCTATCACGTTAGCTCATGCTACAGAGGTTCGTCGATGATGGGTGTCCTTCGTCGCGCCGTCGATCGCTGGAACGCAGGTGAGCACGGCTGTTGATGTAACCTGTCAGGGTTGTCCCTGACAGTTTGGTCAAGTTTTAGTTTTCCTCTGCGTTTGTCTTGGTTTCCTGTTCTTAGTTTCCTGTCAGTGCTTTTATTTTGTCTTCATTTCCTGATTGTCTCTCTGTGTGCTGTCCCCTCAGCTGTGGCTGATTGGCACCGGGCCACACCTGGTGCCAATCTGCCAGCTGCTATTTATACCTGCCCTGCCCTCCAGTCACGGCTGGATCATTGTCATTGTAGTGTCTACCTGAATGTCACTTGTCACTTGTACCTGTAGCTTCTACCTATTTGTCGTTGTAGCTCCGTCTACTTTCGTCCACTCCGCTTTAGTTCCTTCGTGTCACAGTAAGTGTTTTTGTTCAAGTTTGTTCTCCGCCTTGTGCGCGCCTTTTGTTTGTTCCCTTTTGTTTGTGTTTTGCCAAAGTATTTAATTAAATCATGTTTCCTTCGTGTCACAGTAAGTGTTTTTGTTCAAGTTTGTTCTCCGCCTTGTGCGCGCCTTTTGTTTGTTCCCTTTTGTTTGTGTTTTGCCAAAGTATTTAATTAAATCATGTTTTCTCGCACTATGCCTGCCATCATCTCTGCATCTTGGGGTTCGTCACCAACAAACTCTGACAGTAACCGTGTAGTTACATGTCCATGGTTTAATAGTATTGTTGATCTTCTGTCTATCCTTCCAGTCAGGGGTTTATTTCTTTTGTTTCTATCTTCATTTGAGAACGATGCTATCACGTTAGCTCAGTAGCTAAGTGTGTCAACGATGTATTGTCGTGGAGATAAAAGTCACTTTAAATGTCCATTTCGCGTGCTCGACTCTCATTTTCAAGAGGATATAGTATCCGAGGTGGTTTAAAATATAAATCCGTGATCCACAATAGAAAAAGGAGAGTGTGGAATCCAATGAGCCCTTGTGCCTAAGTTACGGTCAGAGCGAAAAAAGATACGTCCATCACTGCCTCTCTAGTCCTTCACTGTAACGTTCCTCATCTATGAATCTTTCATCCTTGCTCAAATTAATGGGGTAATCGTCGCTTTGTTGCTCCGAATCTCTCTCGCTCCATTGTAAACAAAGGAAAATTGTGAGGAATATTACCTCCTGTGACGTCACGCTACTTCCGGTACAGGCATGGCTTTTTTTTATCAGCGAGCAAAAGTTGCAAACTTTATCGTCGATTTTCTCTACTAAATCCTTTCAGCAAAATAATGGCAATATCGCGAAATTATCAAGTATGACACATAGAATGGATCTGCTATTCCCGTTTAAATAAAAAAAATTCATTTCAGTAGGCCTTTAAGAGACACGCTTACGACGCAGAGTTTAAACTTAAGACGATCAGTCACGCAGTAGAACACGGGAATAGAGCAGCAGCGACACTGACTCCATCAATGACGACTTCGACGAATGTTGAATGCCGTATCCGCCCAACTGTTTAAAGAAGAAGAATTCGAGGGATTCGTGGATGAGGAATAACTTCATAAAGTGAGCTTTACATCTTTATTTTGTGTGTTGTGTTGTGTGACATTAACGTTTGAGCAACGTTGAGTTATTGATATTGTTATTGCTCTGCACTATTTCGAGTGTTACTATATTGTGATTGCACTAACGTTTGATTTACCGTAACAGTATCACTGTTTTTTACGTGTTTATTGAATCAGGGAAAAGTTCCCCTCCACTATGTGATATAAATGTTGCACTACATGTTATACCTTGCTGTTGTTAAAAGATAAACAAAACAACACGTCACTGACTTTACCTCAGGGAAAATAAAAAAACAGCTGTTTATTCATTTTGGGAGTGAACAGAGTTGTCAGAACGCTGGTTTGGAATCTATTAATAAAGTTTGACTGACCTATCTGACTGTTTTGTTGACATTCCCTTTAGCGCAGCTCCATCTAATGGATGCATAACGTAACCCTAGCCTCTACTGTAGCGTCTATTCTATGCACCTTATAATGCGGTGTGCCTTATAATGTGGTGTGCCTTATATATGAACAAAGTTTTAAAATATGCCATTCATTGAAGGTACGCCTTATAATCCGGTGCGCCTTATAGTGCGGAAAATACGGTAGTCTTGCTATCTCACTTTTTTACAACAAGTGTCATTTTGCAACTCTGCTTTGCTCCTACAGTTAGCTGGTGACACAGTAACTCAAATTGTATTGTTTTATAAGTGTTACATTCTGACATTATGATTCTACTTAATGACAAATTATCACAATGTGGCATAAAGACCACGGCCACAGGTTGCCTAATTTTGAATGTAGCCAGTAAAAAGACAGTATTTCAACTTTATATATATATATATATATATATATATATATATATATATATATATATATATATATATATATATATATATATATATATATATATATATATATATATATATATATATATATATGTTGAGGTTTCTGGGGTTGATCCGTTATACAGTGCTCAATACCGGAGCGAAATATACGTTAGGTCAGCAAAAAACACAGAGGCTATTTCATCCCTACAAGCCTGTTTCACAGGTTTCCCTGCTCTACAGGGGATTGTATTATTATTTTTATAAACATATATATATATTTTAATTAATTAATTACTTTTTTTAACTTTTTTATTTATTTATAAAACCCGCTGTGTTACCTTCTGGAATTGCACTTAAATTGAAATGAGATTTAATTTCATCACTATTTCACTGGTGGTCATGATAAGAAATGTAATTGAAGGTTAAACCAATAAGCTTTTTTTTTTTTTTTTTTACATTTATTGAGCTTCAAGCTATGTATAATAGTAGGACAATCACATATCAAATGTTCCATTTTTCAAGCACACAAGAAAAAAAATGACAAAGCAAAAACGAGACATCAGTGAAAGAAGTCAGTGTATTAACATAGAGCTACAAACAACCATATTCAGAGCCACCTAATACCCATCACATCCTAAAAAATGTGAATTAACATGAATATCCATCCATCCAATAATTTTCTACCGCTTGTCCCCATGTAAATATTATAAATCAATTAACTTCTGTGTGGGGTTAGGGTTACCATACACTTTTTAAACATTCTCTCACCTTTGCAGCAGCAGCCTCATTACTTTTCTGTCTAAAAATGTCAATGGAGTAAAGAAAGACAACTTTTTATCTGCAGTTTCCGTGGTGAATCATAGTATCAGTGCTCCGTAGATCATGGCCTTTTTTTTATTGCTGTCTTAAAGGGGAACTGCACTTTCTGGGGGAATTTTGTCCATCATTCACAATCCTTATGTAAGACAGAACACATATGTTTTTCTTTTTATATGCATTCTAACTCATAAACAAATACTAGCAAAAGTCAGCTAATAATGGAGCCAATGGGAGGTGCACTATTCTGTCTATAAAGTGCTCTAAAAAACATGTTGACAAAACCATAATGGATTTGTTTTATCGTGCTTTTATGGAATCAGTTTTATCTTTTTGTCTGGTGTCATGTTTTGGAGGTGTGCCTCTGAAGGACAAAAACCGATTAAGCCAAATAATCAAGTGGTCAAATCGCTTTATTGGGTTTGGAGTCCTGGTACACAGCTTTGTTCCAGCAGCAGCTACTCTTTTAAACAAATTATAGCTATAGTGCACATATTTATTTATTTTCATTAATTCATGGTAGTTTTATCTTACTGTATCTTACTCTTTTTATTGTTCATGTGACTTTTCCTTTTGTCTTTTCCTGGTTCTGGTCGCAGGCAGTCTGTTGAGTTCTTTGTCATATTGTGATTGGTTTTGTGTTAATATTTTTGTTTAATTCAATACATATGCATATTTAATTCTCCATTTTACACTGCAAAACAAATCTACCTTCGGGTACAAATAAAGTCACCTTGAACATTTTAAGCGTACGGCGGTGTAATAACTTCACAGACGCATCACAACGCTCGCTTTTCCCTTCGACAACGAATACTAAGCATCATGTAGCAGTATTGCCAAGTGCTGAACAAGAAATACAACCTTCGAAGATAATAAAACAATCACTTACTTTACAATGTCTGCTGTCACTGGGATGCCGACTGATGGGATGTTCATATATTCATATCTATCCTCACAAAGGGTTAAAAAAAATGTCTGTCTCACCATTTCCGCCATTGGCCAACTTCTCGGTCTATGGCTGCAACTTTCTACTATCATGGTAAAATGCATGATTCATAATCTAGACTTAAAGGCCTACTGAAATGAATTTTTTTTATTTAAACGGGAATAGCAGATCCATTCTATGTGTCATACTTGATCATTTCACGATATTGCCATATTTTTGCTGAAAGGATTTAGTAGAGAAAATCGACGATAAAGTTCGCAACTTTTGCTCGCTGATAAAAAAACACTTGCCCCTACCGGAAGTAGCGTGACGTCACAAGTGGTAGTGCTGCTCACAATTCCCCATTGTTTACAATGGAGTGAGAGATATTAGGAGCGAGAAAGTGACGATTACCCCATTAATTTGAGCTAGGATGAACGATACGTGGATGAGGCACGTTAGAGTGAAGAACTAGAGGCAGTGCCGGACGTATCTTTTTTCGCTCTGACCGTAACTTAGGTACAAGCTGGCTCATTGGATTCCACACTCTCTCCTTTTTCTCTTGTGGATCACGGATTTGTATTTTAAACCACCTCGGATACTATATCCTTTTGAAAATGAGAATCGAGCACGCGAAATGGACATTCAGAGTGACTTTTATCTCCACGACAATACATCGGTGGCACACTTAGCTACTGAGCTAACATGATAGCATCGTTCTCAAATGCAGATAGAAACAAAATAAATAAATCCCTGACTGGAAGGATAGACAGAAGATCAACAATACTATTAAACCATGTACATGTAACTACACGGTTACATCAACAGCCGTGCTCCCTGCGTTCCAGCGATCGGCGGCGCGACGAAGGACTTCACCCATCATCGACGAAGCTCTTAGCATGAGCTAACGTGATAGCATCTGTCTCAAATGCAGATAGAAACAAAATAAATAAATCCCTGACTGGAAGGATAGACAGAAGATCAACAATACTACTATCAGGAGACACCGAACTAAAACGGCCTTCTTTCATCTCCGTAATATCGCTAAAATTCGTTCCATTTTGTCCACAAGCGATGCTGAGATCATTATTCATGCGTTCGTTACATCTCGTCTCGATTACTGTAACGTTTTATTTTCGGGCCTCCCTATGTCTAGCATTAAAAGATTACAGATGGTACAAAATGCGGCTGCTAGACTTTTGACAAAAACAAGAAAGTTTGATCATATTACGCCTATACTGGCTCACTTGCACTGGCTTCCTGTGCACCTAAGATGCGACTTTAAGGTTTTACTACTTACGTATAAAATACTACACGGTCAAGCTCCTGCCTATCTTGCCGATTGTATTGTACCATATGTCCCGGCAAGAAATCTGCGTTCAAAGAACTCCGGCTTATTAGTGATTCCCAGAGCCCAAAAAAAGTCTGCGGGCTATAGAGCGTTTTCTATTCGGGCTCCAATACTATGGAATGCCCTCCCGGTAAAAGTTAGAGATGCTACCTCAGTAGAAGCATTTAAGTCTCATCTTAAAACTCATTTGTATACTCTAGCCTTTAAATAGACTCCCTTTTTAGACCAGTTGATCTGCCGTTTCTTTTCTTTTCTTTTCTACTCTGCTCCGGGGTGGACCGCTAGCCTGTTCATCGGATGGGGACATCTCTACGCTGCTGACCCGTCTCCGCTCGGGATGGTTCCTGCTGGCCTCACCATGGACTGGACTTTCGCTGATGTGTTGGACTTTCACAATGTTATGTCAGACCCACTCGACATCCATTGCTTTCGGTCTCCCCTAGAGGGGGGGGGGGGGGGGTTACCCACATATGCGGTCCTCTCCAAGGTTTCTCATAGTCATTCACATTGACGTCCCACTGGGGTGAGTTTTCCTTGCCCGTATGTGGGCTCTGTACCGAGGATGTCGTTGTGGCTTGTACAGCCCTTTGAGACACTTGTGATTTAGGGCTATATAAATAAACATTGATTGATTGATTGATTGAAACACTGGACATGTAAATACACGGTTAATGTGTATTCGACGCCTGTCGAAGCCTAGCAATGCTGTTGCTAACGACGCTAACTTAACAACGGGACCTCGTCAGAGCTATGATAAAAACATTAGCGCTCCACCTACGCCAGCCAGCCCTCCTCAGCTCATCAACACCCGTGCTCACCTGCGTTCCAGCGTTTGACGATGCGGTCGGCGGCCCGGAGACGTAGGAAGTCAAGGTGAGTTCGCCGTTAGTGCGTCTGCTATCCAAGTCAAAGTCCTCCTTGTTGTGTTGCTACAGCCAGCCGCATACACCGATCCCACCTACAACGTTCTTCTTTGCAGTCTCCATTGTTCATTAAAATTGCAAAAGATTCACCAACACAGATGTCCAGAATACTGTGGAATTTTGTCGAAGAAAACAGAGCTCTGTGTATTGTGTCCAATATGGTCCAAACACTTCCGTGGATCTCTCGACGTCACGCGCATACGTCATCCTCCAAAGGCGTTTTGAACCGGAAGTTTAGCGGGAAAGGCCTACTGAAACCCACTACTACCGACCACGCAGTCTGATAGTTTATATATCAATGATGAAATCTTAACATTGCAACACATGCCAATACGGCCGGGTTAACTTATAAAGTGCAATTTTAAATTTCCCGCTAAACTTCCGGTTGAAAACTCCTTTGGAGGATGACGTATGCGCGTGACGTAGCCAGTGAAACAGAGGTATGGCTCCCCCACTGAAGCCAATACGAAATAGCTCTGTTTTCATCTCATTATTCCACAGTATTCTGGACATCTGTGTTGGTGAATCTGTTGCAATTTGTTCATTGCATTATGGAGAAAGAAGCTGAGCAAGCAAAGAAGAAAGTTGTCGGTGCGAAGCGGAGTATTTTGCGAGGGATGTCAGCAACACAACACAGCCAGTGTTTCATTGTTTACATTCCCGAAAGATGCAGTCAAGATCGAAGAACTCGGACAACAGAGACTCTTACCAGGAGGACTTTGACTTCGATACACAGACGCCTGTAGAGAACTGGGACAACACAGACCCTTACCGTGAGCACGCAGCTGCGCTTCCAAACATTTGATCGCTTGCCCGTACGTGCGTGTCACGTACGTAACTTTGGTTAAATATATAAGCTTTATGAACCTTGGGTTAGGTGAACGGTCCTTTGGGCTGAGTGAGTGTGTGTGTTGTGCAGGTGTTTGAATTGTATTGGTGGGTTGTATGGACGGGATCCCGTCCATATAACCCGCTCGAGCTATAACTAGCTCGAGCTAAGAGCTAGGATCTAGCATAACAAATACCTAGGTATTTTTATGCGGGATTAATTTGTGGCATATTAAATATAAGCCTGGTTGTGTTGTGGCTAATAGAGTATATATATGTCTTGTGTTTATTTACTGTTGTAGTCATTCCCAGCTGAATATCAGGTCACCCCCGGCTCTCACAGCATCTTCCCTATCTGAATCGCTTCCACTCCCCACTAGTCCTTCACTTGCACTTTCCTCATCCACAAATCTTTCATCCTCGCTCAAATTAATGGGGAAATTGTCGCTTTCTCGGTCCGAATCACTCTCACTTCTGGCGGCCATCATTGTAAACAATAGGGAACTTTGCGGATATGTTCAACCGACTACGTCACGCTACGTCCGGTAGGGGCAAGCCTTTTTTTTTATCAGATACCAAAAGTTGCGATCTTTATCATCGTTGTTCTCTACTAAATCCTTTCAGCAAAAATATGGCAATATCGCGAAAAGATCAAGTATGACACATAGAATAGATCTGCTATCCCCGTTTAAATAAAAAAAATTCATTTCAGTAGGCCTTTAACTTTCACCAGCTCAGAGGCGATGCAGCAGCCCACCGGCTGAATATGTCAAAATAGCAGCATAAGCTAGTTAGCTCTCTGTGATTGCAGCGCCACTAAAAGCAGTTTGTCTGTGTAAACCCTTATCATAACAATATCGCTAACACTTGGTTAATATCCAGGTCTCATGGTGTAAATGGAGGGTTGTTGGTGCTTTTTAGATGTTTTTTTAGAGAGATTTATGGGTGGAATAGTGTACTCCCATTAGCTGCATTGTTGGCCACCTCTTACTAGCCTTATTTTACGCGTTAGAACTAGGGCTGCAACTAACGATTAATTTGATAATCAATTAATTGTCAAAACTAGGTCTTTGGCGTGGTTTGCTCTCCCGTGGTGCAAAAGAAATGGAACGGACGTGGCGTGCAGGTAAAGACATAGTTTAATTATAACTATAAACTACAAAGTACAAACAAAAGGGTACAAACAAAAGGCGCTCACAGCGGAGGTAAAAAAACTTCACTAGGAAAAAACAAAAAGCGCGCACAATGGCGGAGAACTATGAACATTAAACAAACAAAAACTTACGTGACAAGAGATGAAACAAGAACTAACGTGACAAGGAACTGTGGACATGGCATGAATGGGTGATGTCGCCAGGACGAACAACAGAAACAGAAAAGCCTATATAGTGACATGATAAGTGAAAACAGGTGCGTGACTAACTGTGAACAGGTGCGTGACATGACTGAACAGGTGCGTGACATGACTGTGAAAACGTGAGACAGGTGTGTGTGAGTCCAAACGTGGAACAGGTGAAACTAATGGTTGCTATGGTGACAAACAAAACCAGGAAGTGAAACAAGGAACTAAGGAAGTGTCCAAAAAACAAAACAGCACATGGCCAAACAAAAACATGAACACAGACATGACAGAACCCCCCCCTTACGGACAGATCCCAGATGGCCAAAAACAAAAAACAGGATCAAGAGTCATGGGAGGGGGGGAGGGGGACATGGCGGTGGGTCGCCAGACCAGGTGTCCCCGAATCCACCGGGGCAGAGTCAGGTGGCGACGGCGGGTAGACCGCCGCTGAACCTGACGAGGTGGGCGACCTGGGAATGGCCACATTCGTGGCAGACGAGGAGGTCGGCGCACCTGGCGTGGCGGACGCCCATGGAATGGCCACATCCTTGGCCGACGAGGAGGTGGGCGCGTTGTCGTGGCAGGCGGCGAAGCTTGGCGTGGTGCGTCAGGCGGCGAAGCTTGGCGTGGTGCGTCAGGCGGCGAAGCTTGGCGTGGCGGGTCTTGACGAGGGTCTTGGTCTTGGCATGGGTCTTGGTCTTGGTCTTGGCGAGGGTCTGGGTCTTGGTCTTGGACTTGGTCTTGGCGTGGTTGGTCTTGGTCTTGGACTTGGCGTGGTTGGTCTTGGTCTTGGACTCGGCGTGGTTGGTCTTGGTCTTGGCGTAGTTGGTCTTGGACTTGGTCTTGGTGTGGCTGTGCTTGGACTTGGTCTTGGTTTGGGTCACTTGGCGGGTCTTGGTCTTGGTCACTTGGCGGGTCTTGGTCTTGGTCACTTGGCGGGTCTTGGTCTTGGTCACTTGGCGGGTCTTGGTCTTGGCTTTGGTCTTGGCGTGGGGCAGCCACGGGCGGCACTTGGCGGCGTGGGGCAGCCACGGGCGGCACTTGGCGGCGTGGGGCAGCCACGGGCGGCACTTGGCGGCGTGGGGCAGCCACGGGCGGCACTTGGCGGCGTGGGGCAGCCACGGGCGGCACTTGGCGGCGTGGGGCAGCCACGGGCGGCACTTGGCGGCGTGGGGCAGCCACGGGCGGCACTTGGCGGCGTGGGGCAGCCACGGGCGGCACTTGGCGGCGTGGGGCTGCGACTGGCGGCACTTGGCGGCGTGGGGCTGCGACTGGCGGCACTTGGCGGCGTGGGGCTGCGACTGGCGGCGCTTGGCGGCGTGGGGCTGCGACTGGCGGCGCTTGGCGTGGAGCAGGTACTAGCGGCGCTTGGCGTGGAGCAGGTACTGGTGGCGCTTGGCGTGGAGCAGGTACTGGTGGCGCTTGGCGTGGAGCAGGTACTGGTGGCGCTTGGCGTGGAGCAGGTACTGGTGGCGCTTGGCGTGGAGCTGGGCGTGGAGCAGGTGGATCTTGGCATGGACGAAAAACTGGTGGTGGTGGTCGTGCTGGTGGCTGTGGCTTGGCAGGTCGAAAGACAGGTGGTGGAGGTCGTGCTGGAAGCTGTGGCTTGGCGTGACGAAAGACTGGTGGTGGGGGTCGTGCTGGTGGCTGTGGCTTGGCAGGTCGAAAGACAGGTGGTGGTGGTCGTGCTGGAGGCTGTGGCTTGGCGTGACGATGCTGACCCACCCCACCTGAACAATTCCCAGCCCTAGCCCCCCCCTCAAGGAGCGGATCCCAGACGCGCTCCCCGCGGTCTGGAACCGTCTTTTGGGGTGGGCGGAGGGGGTTCAGGAGGAGGGCAGAATCCTCCCCTCTAAATTGTCCAAAAGGTCTTTCGTTCCCCCCCACCTGGGCTTTTGTGGGTGAAAAAAAAATTTCTGACTTGGGCGTGGCATGAGTCCTGGGGGGCGGGGCATGAAAATTGGGTGACTGTGATTGACAGGATCTGATTTCTAAAAACATGTCTTGGTAATATTTAATCATGGATTTAGAGTCTTTGGTTGGATGTGGCTGACAAGAAAAAGAGTTCAGGGGAAAAAAATCCATGACGTCACCCACTGGCAGCGGCGTGACGTCGTCCTGGGGAAGCCGGGCTGGCTGCAGCTCGTTTCCGCCCGGAGGGGGAGGAGCTTGCGGGAACGATGCGTCCTTTCCAATGCTTGTGGAAGCCCTCCCTGACGTCCTTCGTTGGGAGCGGCGCTTCCGGGACTGCGGTGACGCAGCGCCATCCTCGGACCAAAGGGAGCTGATCGGCACCAGTTTGCCGGTCGGACCCCACATGAGATCCCTGCGCTCCATGGGGGAATGGCGGAGTGTCTCGGCTTCCATGGCGCGCAGGACCTCCCACGTTACGTCGTCAAAATTGTCCCATTTTTTTGCGGGAGAGCTCTCGTGCTGGCTACATCTGTCAAAACTAGGTCTTTGGCGTGGTTTGCTCTCCCGTGGTGCAAAAGAAATGGAACGGACGTGGCGTGCAGGTAAAGACATAGTTTAATTATAACTATAAACTACAAAGTACAAACAAAAGGGTACAAACAAAAGGCGCTCACAGCGGAGGTAAAAAAACTTCACTAGGAAAAAACAAAAAGCGCGCACAATGGCGGAGAACTATGAACATTAAACAAACAAAAACTTACGTGACAAGAGATGAAACAAGAACTAACGTGACAAGGAACTGTGGACATGGCATGAATGGGTGATGTCGCCAGGACGAACAACAGAAACAGAAAAGCCTATATAGTGACATGATAAGTGAAAACAGGTGCGTGACTAACTGTGAACAGGTGCGTGACATGACTGAACAGGTGCGTGACATGACTGTGAAAACGTGAGACAGGTGTGTGTGAGTCCAAACGTGGAACAGGTGAAACTAATGGTTGCTATGGTGACAAACAAAACCAGGAAGTGAAACAAGGAACTAAGGAAGTGTCCAAAAAACAAAACAGCACATGGCCAAACAAAAACATGAACACAGACATGACATTAATCTGTCGATTATTACTTCGATTAATCGATTAATAATCGGATAAATGAGACAAACTACACTTCTATCCTTTCCAGTATTTTATTGAAAAATAAACAGCATACTGGCACCATACTTATTTAGATTATTGTTTCTCAGCTGTTTGTACATGTTGCAGTTTATGAATAAAAGTTTATAAAAAAAATAACAAAAACTAATAAATAAATAAAAAATTGCCCCTGCGCATGCGCATAGCATAGATCCAACGAATCGAAATTAATCACCAACTATTTTTATAATCGATTTTAATCGATTTAATCGATTAGTTGTTGCAGCCCTATTTAGAACGCATTAAAAAACATATGTGTTCTGTCTTACATAAGGATTGTGAATGATAGGCACAATTCCAAAAAAAAAGGGCAGTTCCCCTTTAACTGGGGACGGCGTGGCACAGTTGGGAGAGTGGCTGTGCCAGCAACCTGAGGGTTCCTGGTTCGATCCCAACCTTCTACCAACCTCGTCACGTCCGTTGTGTCCTTGAGCAAAACACTTCACCCTCGCTCCTGATGGGTCGTGTTTAGCGCCTTGCATGGCAGCTCCCGCCATCAGTGTGTGTGTGAATGGGTGAATGTGGAAATAGTGTCAAAGCGCTTTGAAGGTAGAAAAGTGCTATACAAGTATAACCCATTTACCATCTAACTCAGCGTGAACATACTTGGGGTTGCATGAAGTCACTCAGATCAGCTGTTCTAGAATAGCGTTTTTAGTCTTAAGGGTAAGTCTACTCAAGAGTTAAGGATTGGGATAAGAGTTTATTGAACCTTCTTTTCGTAATAGACCTCTGATGTGTTTCATCTAAAAAATAAAAAACTCAAATTGCTTCAGGCAGAATTGAGC
Source organism: Entelurus aequoreus (assembly GCF_033978785.1). Lineage (NCBI taxonomy): Eukaryota > Metazoa > Chordata > Actinopteri > Syngnathiformes > Syngnathidae > Entelurus > Entelurus aequoreus. The sequence continues at coordinate 30,906,166 of NC_084752.1, read as the reverse complement.
TTCATCACAGTGACAGATGTCACCCCATTGGGTGCCCACGGTTCCTGGATCGTCTGTATGGCACCAAAATCCACAGGAAGCCGGGAATAAAGACCCCTTAGGAGAAACGTCAGCCACTTTACACTTTAGGAAGTACTTAAGAGCAGAGAGGGTGCCTGTGGATAGCAAACTCTCCAAGGGGGGGAACTCCATCTGACTTGAACATTTCTTCTTTAAGTCTTTGGCTTGAAAAGATAAATGGAGTCCTCATCTTCTTGAATCAATACATATATATATGTACCAGAGGTTTGTGCAGTCTAGTCATCTCATTGTGAAACAGATAAAGCAAGGTATTTATCAAACGTCTGTTTGGATGCAAGTCTCCATGTCCTGAATCTGCTGTGTGATGCAAACAAAGCAAATGCATAATTACTAGAGATGTCCGATAATATCGGCCTCCCGATGTTATCGGCCGATAAATGCTTTGAAATTTAATTTCGGAAATTATCGGTATCGTTTTTTCCATTATCGGTATCGTTTTTAAACAAAAATTTATTTATTAAATCAACATAAAAAACACAAGATACACTTACAATTAGTGCACCAACCCAAAAAACCTCCCTCCCCCATTTACACTCATTCACACAAAAGGGTTGTTTCCTTCTGTTATTAATATTCTGGTTCTTACATTATATATCAATATATATCAATACAGTCTGCAAGGGATACAGTCCGTAAGCACACATGATTGTGCGTGCTGCTGGTCCACTAATAGTACTAACCTTTAACAGTTAATTTTACTCATTTTCATTAATTACTAGTTTCTATGTAACTGTTTTTATATTGTTTTACTTTCTTTTTTATTCAAGAAAATGTTTTTAATTTATTTATCTTATTTTATTTTATTAATTTTTAAAAAAAGGACCTTATCTTCACCATACCTGGTTGTCCAAATTAGGCATAATAATGTGTCAATTCCACGACTGTATATATCGGTATCGGTAATTAAAGAGTTGGACAATGTCGGAATATCGGATATCGGCAAAAAGCCATTATCGGACATCACTAATAAGTACTGCCTGGCAACAGGAGGCCATGCAGACATGGCAAGGCAAAATAAACTTTGGTTGCCTCTGTAGTTGTCTTACATTACCGTATATACATTTAACAGGGTTTCTGCAGGTCATTAAAAAGCATTAAAAGTCAGTAAATGATTTTTGCGGATATTGAGGCCTTAAATGGCATTTAAAAGCATTAAATACAATGTAATGCATGCTTTAGTAATTTATTTTTTGTAGTCTAAAATAAGAAATTCAACATCATTTTGCATACCTTTCTGACACATCACCAGCCAGTATCTGATCCCAGTACGATATTTGATCATCCCAGCACTAATGATAACATTTGAAGAAATGTAGCATAATATTCTTATCATTGACACAGTAGGAAGAGGCTATAAAAAATGTTGCAGTCACATTTCATATGAAGCATCCTGTCATTCATTAATTGACATTATACAGTATGAAGGATATTCATACGGCCTCATTCGTCACGGTTTACCTGACACATGAAACGTGACGAATTAGGGTGGTGCACTATCCACTTTAGCCGCCAGATGGCAGCAGTGTTGAATATCTTAAAAGCAATTTTGTGGCAATTCCAACTTTGATCGCAGCATCAGTCCCTAGTAGACTGACACGTTCCGTCATTTCCAGCAGACTGCATTGCAAAACGATTAACACCCCCTATCTTCCTCTCATGCGAGGTCCATCCTTAGACTTAGACTTAGACAAACTTTATTGATCCACAAGGGGAATTGTTCCACACAGTGGAACAATTTTCTCAGTTTCAAATAATGGAAAGAGTAAGGATGGAAAGGATAGTGCAGGTATTAAGTAGACTAAAATGTACCATAGTAGCAAAATAAAATATTAAATATATGTAATATTTATATATTATACATACAGTATATAATATATACTGATATATTATATTTTTACATAATATAACAAATCCCAATTACCATGTACAATATTACAGTATACGTAACAGCTGCAGCAAAAAAAATATCAAATTAAAAAAAATATAATGAAAAGGGAAGCATAAAATAGAGAGTAGATCCAGCAAAAAATAGACATTATAAACAAAGGGAGGTAGCTAACATAGAAGCGGTCAGGTTATAGACAGATATCATCTGGCGAGTGATCCAACTTTGATCACAGCCTCAGTCGCTAGTAGAGGGACGCTTTCCGTCATTTTCAGCAGACTACATTGCAAAATGATTAACACCCCCCTATCTTCCTCTCCCGCGAGATCCACCCAGGAATTATTTCTGAGCCCTATACACAGTACGTGATCTGTGAATAGAGATGGTCGGACCTACTGTGAATCTTCGGAAAACGTGTTCAATAAATGCAATTTGAAGCAAATGTTGGAAATTGCATGCCCTAATGAGGTAGCTGCTCCGAAACTAAACACTATAACGATACGGTCATGAATGATCTGTTAACTGCATGTCACTGGGCGATGGTTTTTCAATATCACATCAAGAAGATGAGGTATGAACTGTGGTGTCATCTTCTATTTGTCACGCCTGCCCGCCAGGCTCTACAGCCCATGTGTCATTCTGTCCGTCTTGCAGCTCCAGCTACAGTAACGCTAACAAACATGCTGGCTGTGTGAGTGCATGGAGATGTGAGCCTGCCAGTCCCTTGTCAATTACTGGAGAAGATACATAACTGGACACAATGGCACAGGCTTTATTGTGGATGAAAATATCAGGGTTTGTCCGTGGCTGTAAACGTCGCTGAGACTAACAGCTTTGGCCGACAGACAGAGGAGAGGAGCAGCTGGGGGCGAACAAAGTCATGAGACCAGTTTGGCATACATAAACACACGCATGCAGACTCAAAATAAGTTCATTCTAAATCGAGATGCAGGAGACCTACAGCAACCGCCCTTATACATGCCAGCAAGGTCCAGCTGAAACGTTCCCAAACTGGGCTAAGTAGGCATGAAGATACATCAAGTGTGCACGTTAGCAAGAATGAGTCATTTGATCTGCTTGATGGGCGCACACACGAGCAGTGCCCGCTTTGCTGGAGCTCATGTTACGAGTAATGGAGATAGCCGAGGGCGCGTTAGCTCAGTCCAGCATTAAGTTAGCTCGTGCGTTTTCACTTTAACACCTCGTGCTTGGCCCCACTGACTGTCGCACACCGAGACTGCATCATTCGCCAAACCTCTTGCAAATCCCTTTTTATTTGTGCTATACCGGGGGTCGGCAACCCGGGGCTCTAGAGCCGCATGCGGCTCTTTAGCGCCGCCCTAGTGGCTCTCTGGAGATTTTTCAAAAATGTATGAAGAATGGAAAAAGATGAGGGGAAAAAAAATCAATTTTTTTGTTTCAGAATGTTTTCTGTGGGAGGACAAACATGACATAAACCTCGCTAATTGTTATAAATCACACTGTTTATATTAAACATGCTTCACTGATTCGAGTATTTGGCGAGCGCCGTTTTGTCCTACTAATTTTGGCGGTCCTTGAACTCGCCGTATAGTTTGTTTCCATGTATAACTTTCTCCGACTTTCTAGGACGTGTTTTATGCCACTTTTTCTATCTCATTTTGTCCACCACACTTTTAACGTTGGGCATGAGTGCACAAAGGTGAGTTTTGTTGATGTTATTGACTTGTGTGGAGTGCTAATCAGACATATTTGGTCACTGCGTGACTGCAAGCTAATCGATGCTAACATGCTATTTAGGCTAGCTATATGTACATATTGCATATGCCTCATTTGTACGTATATTTGAGGTCATTTAGTTTCCTTTAAGTCCTCTTAATTACATTTATATCTCATGACACATGTAATATGGCTTTTAATTTTTTGCGGCTCCAGACAGATTTGTTTTTGTATTTTTGGTCCAATATGGCTCTTTCAACATTTTGGGTTGCCGACCCCTGTGCTATACCAACAATTAACTGGAGATACAGACCATTTTTGTTAAGTATCATCCAACGACATCACAGTATTTGAATAGAAACAGCTTAAAGAGTCCAATAGGATCTGCAGAATAATGTACACTCAAAGTTGGATGTAACGTGGGCGTCGGGGTCCGTGAAATACCGATCGTGTTATTCCCGAAAACGCAATATATAGAAATCCTTATTTTTTTCGGACCAAAAAAAAAAAGTTCAAGCTGTTGGTTCCGCTGTGCTCCTTGATGCTCCTTCATCGTCGTCAAAGCTAAGTGCTATCTTTTTATTTTGTGTACTTCTAAATATTTTATAGCCTTCTTTAGCTCTTCTCCGACGCACTTTGTAGTCTTATTGAATTCACAAAGCACGTGCTCTCTTTGTTTCACCACTTCTGTCAGAATAATTGTATCTACAAACCCCGTTTCCATATGAGTTGGGAAATTGTGTTAGATGTAAATATAAACGGAATACAATGATTTGCAAATCCTTTTCAACCCATATTCAATTGAATGCACTACAAAGACAAGATATTTGATGTTCAAACTCATAAACTTTATTTTTTTTTTGCAAATAATAATTAACTTAGAATTTCATGGCTGCAACACGTGCCAAAGTAGTTGGGAAAGGGCATGTTCACCACTGTGTTACATGGCCTTTCCTTTTAACAACACTCAGTAAACGTTTGGGAACTGAGACGACACATTTTTAAGCTTCTCAGGTGGAATTCTTTCCCATTCTTGCTTGATGTACAGCTTAAGTTGTTCAACAGTCCGGGGGTCTCCGTTGTGGTATTTTAGGCTTCATAATGCGCCACACATTTTCAATGGGACACAGGTCTGGACTACAGGCAGGCCAGTCTAGTACCCGCACTCTTTTACTATGAAGCCACGTTGATGTAACACGTGGCTTGGCATTGTCTTGCTGAAATAAGCAGGGGCGTCCATGGTAACGTTGCTTGGATGGCAACATATGTTGCTCCAAAACCTGTATGTACCTTTCAGCATTAATGGCGCCTTCACAGATGTGTAAGTTACCCATGTCTTGGGCACTAATACACCCCCATACCATCACAGATGCTGGCTTTTACACTTTGCGCCTATAACAATCCGGATGGTTCTTTTCCTCTTTGGTCCGGAAGACACGACGTCCACAGTTTCCAAAAACAATTTGAAATGTGGGCTCATCAGACCACAGAACACTTTTCCACTTTGTATCAGTCCATCTTAGATGAGCTCAGGCCCAGCGAAGCTGACGGCGTTTCTGGGTGTTGTTGATAAACGATTTTCGCCTTGCATAGGAGAGTTTTAACTTGCACTTACAGATGTAGCGACCAACTGTAGTTACTGACAGTGGGTTACTGAAGTGTTCCTGAGCCCATGTGGTGATATCCTTTACACACTGATGTCGCTTGTTGATGCAGTACAGCCTGAGGGATCGAAGGTCACGGGCTTAGCTGCTTACGTGCAGTGATTTCTCCAGATTCTCTGAACCCTTTGATGATATTACGGAGCGTAGATGGTGAAATCCCTAAATTCCTTGCAATAGCTGGTTGAGAAAGGTTTTTCTTAAACTGTTCAACAATTTGCTCACGCATTTGTTGACAAAGTGGTGACCCTCACCCCATCCTTGTTTGTGAATGACTGAGCATTTCATGGAATCTACTTTTCTACCCAATCATGGCACCCACCTGTTCCCAATTTGCCTGTTCACCTGTGGGATGTTCCAAATAAGTGTTTGATGAGCATTCCTCAACTTTATCAGTATTTATTGCCACCTTTCCCAACTTCTTTGTCACGTGTTGCTGGCATCAAATTCTAAAGTTAATGATTATTTGCACAAAAAAAAAAGTTTATCAGTTAGAACATCAAATATGTTGTCTTTGTAGCATATTCAACTGAATACGGGTTGAAAATGATTTGCAAATCATTGTATTCCGTTTATATTTACATCTAACACAATTTCCCAACTCATATGGAAACTGGGTTTGTAAGTTATCACAAAACTTTGTGTTTCAATGAGTTCCCGGCGAGCAGGACAAAAGCTGTCTTTGATCCTACCAAGCAGAAGGCTTGTAAAACTCCACTGTGTACGATGGGAAGCGACATGAAGGCGTCGGTTTCTTTCTATTGTAATCCACAGGAAGATTTTATCTTGACCCGAGATCCACAAAGCGGAGTGGAAGCAGGACCTGACGCAAGCTCCAGGCACCTTTTCTTTGAACTGTTTTACGACCTTTTCTTTGAACTGTTTTGTAACCAAAGGCGATGGCTGTTTACGACCCCCCCTCCCTTAGAAACAGCTGTTACCATGTAATCAGGGAAAGTCCAAATAAAAGAGGAGGCGTACAATCTTTCGCCAGAGCGTGGGGCGACACTGTAAAAGGGTACAGTGTCTACGCGTTTCTCCTCAATTGAGCCAAATTTAATTCTGTCTCTGTTTAATTCCTTGCTTCTTGTCTTGTTTAATAGATGTCATCAGTGTTTGAACCTGACAACTTCACTTTCAGTTTGCTACCTGCCAAGCTAGCGGAGCTAAGCTAGCCCCGGTCGTAAGCCCCCCGTCGGAGAACACGACTCGGTGAAGGAAAAAAAACATGAATATGCCTGTCTTGCACCCGTCTCAGGGAGAGGTTGTGTCCGCTTGTTAGAGCAGAGTAACTTCATACATTTAATGCCATGGACATGCTTGCTCGAGTTAGCCATATTAAGGCTAACTAGCCCAGTTTGTAGCAGCCGTTAACGGTCTACAAGCTACGGTGAGCCGGCTTGGACGCATAACAGATTTAGCTCGGGTGAAAACTGCACAATCGCGTTACATAGGCTATCGCTTTATATTTGGCCGCATTATATCGAACTTCGAGTGTACTTAAGTGTGCAAACACACATCATGCAACATCATTTTGAGCTTGTGGCATTAAAATATTGACAAAACACAGTTGAAAAAAAAATAATGGCAAAAAGCAGGGATTTTATAATCAAGAGTGATGTTACAGTAATATGGAACACAATAGTCTGGTTGAAATAGAAAAAACTAAACATATTTCCTCAGAGGCATATATTTATTCATCAACAGAGAGTACAATGCATCTATTAGGGGTAAGGCCTTAATTTTTACAAATGCATTTAAATGAAATATCAAACATTACATAAATACCATCATCTCTGTTTCTTTTTTATACCACACTTTAAACCTTGTGTTTTATACAACGCTGCAGCTAATTCATGGATTTTTATGGGTTCACATGCCGTCGATACATTTAAATACATTGAAATACCAAAGAAATTGTCAAACGGGTCACGGCGGACCAATGAAATTGTTTATATTAAATCAAACACACTCGCACAGTCATTCAGTCAGTTCTCCATTTAGCGTGTCATGGAGAAGAAACGCCTGAATGCACAAAACAAAAACAATGAACTTGGCCATAAATAAAGGAAACGGCCGCCACACAGAACGGAAATCCACCACTACTAACGGGCCATGGAAGGAAGATGTTGACACGATCCCAGAGGCATTCTGCCTTCAACTGAAATAAAGCCAAAATAGAAAAAAAACGTCGGACAAAGCAACCCAACTCCCCTCAACTGCGACACTCAAGGAACTCACACAAGTGCTTGTATACGAATTTCACGTTTCAACGTATAAAACCTCCGGCGTACAGGTTTATGTGGCCGATATATGTACACATAGAATTAGGTGGGTGCTGCTTATATTTAGGTGTGTTCTATAGTCCAGAAATGTGGGTATTAATAGAGCCTATTCTTGTGGATTCTTGGTGAGAGGAGAGGTACACTACGGACTAGTCTGCAGTCACTCGTAACCATCCATCCAATTTTCTACCGCTTGTCCCCCTTGGGTAGCGGGGGAGCTGTACCCTATCTCAGCTGCACTCGGGCAGACGGTGGGGTACACCCTGGACAAGTCGCCACCTCATCACAGGGCCAACACAGAAAGACAGACAACATTCACGTTCACATTCACACCCTTGTGCCAATTTTGTGTTGCTAATCAGCCTATCCCCAGTAACCAGTGTCCGGAAAACTACATTTAAAAGGTAATGAATCCTAAGTACTCGTTACTTTGCCAAAAAAGTAATTTGATTACTTTCAGGATTACTCCTTAATAAATGTAATTAATTACAAGGAAAATGAATTCATGCAGTTGAGAGACGTTTCATGAGAGCAGAGTGTGGCGCCTATAGCCAAGTGACGAGTGACATCAGTAAGAGTGCGCTCAGAGCAGGAGTTTAGCTCAGCTACGTTTGTTAGCTTATCAGTGACAGTTTGCTGGCAGTGACGGCAGCTGTGTTGAATCTTTTCCTAGGATTGGGTTACCTGGGGTTAATAAAGAGATTGATTGTGCTTCCATGGCTGTAATATTTTTTTTGTCCACGAACAGGGTGTTGTTAGATGGCAGGCTTGTTACTCAAATCATTGATTTCCATCCATCCATTTTTCTACCGCTTATCCCTGTCGAGGTCGCATCCCTCTCACAATTTACAATTTAATGTTGCCAATCAGGTTATCCCCAGGTGCATGTCTTTGGAGGTGGGAGGAAGCCGGAGAGAACCCACGCAGTCACAAATGTGTTGTTCATTATTCCCTCATAGTAGTAGTGTGAATGTACAATATGTATATATATATATATATATATATATATATATATATATATATATATATATATATATATATATATATATATATATATATATATATATATATATATATATATATATATTGTACAGGCCAACAATTTGGATACACCTTCTCATTAAATGTGTTTTCTTTATTTTCATGACTATTTACATTGTAGATTGTCACTGAAGGCAAGTTATGGAGTTATGTACTTAACAAAAAAAGGGGAAATAACTGAAAACATGTTTTATATTCTAGTTTCTTCAAAATAGCCACCCTTTGCTCTGATTACTGTTTTGCACACTCTTGGCATTCTCTTGATGAGCTTCAGGAGTTAGTCACCTGAAAGGGTTTTCACTTCACAGGTGTCATAGTTTTGATGCCCTCAGTGACAATCTACAATGTAATGTTATGAAAATAAAGGAAACGCATTCAAATGAGAAGGTGTGTCCAAACTTTTGGCCTGTACTGTACATATATATATATATATATATATATATATATATATATATATATATATATATATATATATATATATATATATATATATATATATATATATATATATATATATATATATATATATATATATATGTATATATGTATATATATATATATATATATATATATAGATATATATATATATATATATATATATATATAGATAGATAGTACTTTATTGATTCCTTCAGGAGAGTTCCCTCAGGAAAATTTAATATATATATATACATATTTATTCGTTAAATCGATTAAGAATCGTTAAAAGCTAGAATCGTTAATTCGAAAAATAAATTTTTTGACACCCCTAATAATCATTCACACTCACTTTAATGGACAATTTCAAGTGAATTTTAACCTGAATTTCCAAACATGCAAGTTTTTGGAATGTTGGAGGAAGCTGTAGAAAACACTCACAAAAACATGCAACGTCCACACAACTTTCACGTGCGCCACAGTCCTTCCCCAACAAAAAACATTTTACATAAAATTTTAATTTGGAGATACAGTATTTTGTACTTCCTAAACTCTAAATTGCCCCCTACAACTTCCCTGAGCAAACAACACAAAAGTTCAAACACACACAGGACACACAACCCCCTGGAATGTTCCGACGTACTTTAAAGCTACAAACGTATATTTACATGTCGGATGTGGAGTGGCAGTGTTTCAGAGCACATTTCACACGCTGCAATCACGTGACGTTCACTAGCAAGAGCTCCCAAGAATGTATCATTTTGTACAAACAGGCTAATTTAACTGCTAGGGTGAAATATAGGAGAATGTTGTGTTTGTAAGTACGTGTAGGTAGGGAGTTACTGTATCTGAGGCGATAGCACCTGTTAGGTAAACAATACACACATTCTCTCAGATATTAGATCAAAAAGATCATTTTTGAAGGTACATTTGCCTCCATAAGTCTTATACATTGTGATGAGTTGTACCATTAAACAACACATACGGTCTTTAAATAATAACACCATATGGCAGTGATATCATTCAAGTATCAGAGGAAGCCATTTACGGAACTCTGATCAACAACAGCTCGGCATACGCTCTGATATTCTAATGGTCCACTCAATTTATAAATCATGGACGCCCATATGAAGTCTTGATGGCCATTGTTGTTACTGTACATGTGGAAGTGGAAGATGTTCAGTTTTTGATCGTTCATAAGATGATGACAAATTCTTTTAGATTTCCAACATTTCAAGCTTTTTCTCCCCTCGCTGTGTTTGAGCAAAGTATTTGATTAGGCCTGGGCCGATTACACATTTACTCTTGACATATTTTGCCACAAATGAATGTAATGTACATGTAATGTAATGTAACCATAATAATACTAATATGCAAGTAACCCTTTCAAAACGCAATAAGCTTTTATTTCTCAGTATTTTTTACCGTTGTAATTGGAAAGTCCGAAGTAAGTAAAAAAAAAATCAAACTAAAATGGACTTGGAAAAAATGTAATTTTGGAAATATTATAAAGTGCAGTGTTTTCCCCAGTAGGACGGTTTGTTTCCTTGTTGCCATTTTTGCAACAATTTCTGCATTCTGGCTCATTTGTCCGTGTTGATGGGCTCATCTTGCTCATTTTGTTGGAAGCTGAAATATTCCGAATCAAATCTTGTTCATTTGATTCTTTTTTTTTTTTTAAATTTTGCCCATCATTCACATTTCTCATGTAAGACAAGAACACATATTTTTCTTTTTTGTATGCATTGTAATAAGTAAATACACGTTAGCAAAAGTCAGCAAACAATAGAGCCAATGTTAGTCGCTTTATTCCACCTCTATGTCGCTCTAAAAACACCCAAAAAACCTCCATTAACATTTTTTATACACACTGTAAATGTATATGTAATGTAGTAATTTATAATAACATTAATATTTATGTATTTTTCTCACTTTAAGCATACGGCAGCGCATTCATTTCACAAACGCATCACGTTTGCCTTTTCCTTCGACAACAATGACCACTACTCACAGCAGACTTCATTAGAGACAGCACCCATAATCAAACAATCCCTTACTGTACAACATCTGCTCTCACTGGCATCCCAACTGATGGGATGTTTATATCTTCCTGTTTAGATGAATAATTAATCATAATCCTTGTGAAGGGTTAATAAAATAAGTGGGTGCGAACATTTGTCTTATTGGGTCTTCCTTATCATTTCCGGGTCTAAGTTGGATGTCAAAGTGGACCAACTTCTCAGTTTATGTCCACATCCTTCTACTATCAAGGTAAAAGGCATTATTTATAATCTAGAATTAACTTTCACCACTATAGAGGCGAGAAAGTGATTTGTGATCAATGTGTCGCCAAATGTAGGTTAGTGTTCATAACAGCAATATCGCTAATTCCTTGGTAAATAATAAGGTCATGAAATGTAAATGGAGTATTGTTGACGGTTTTCATGGGCGGAATGGATGCAATAGACCCAATGACTTCATTGTTATCTGAATTTTGCTCGCATTTATTCACGAGCTAGAATGCATGACGAAAAACATGTGTTCTTGGATTGTGAATGATAAGCAAAATTCCCCCCAAAAAGTGCCGTTACCCTTTAATAAACGGTGCTGAGAGCGATGCACAGAGTGAACCCTCTAGCACTCTGGTTGCAAGTGACAGACACAGAAAACAAACACGGCAATCAAATTAAATTTAATTCATCAATCAATTCATTTATTTATTGATTTAGATTTTATCGGCCCAGGCCTATACTGTCCAGTGCATTGTTGATGTTATCAATGGTTTGGCATGTCTTCTTTGAGTTTTTGACACAGATCAAGGCACATATAAGTAAAGCACATGGTTAGCATGTGTGGTTAGCATCTTGAGTTCAAAGGTGGCTGTAATGCAGGGGTGTCAAAACTACGGCCCGCGGGCCAATTGTGGTCCGCCGACGTCTCCAATATGGCCCGCGAGACATCATGAGGAATCTTACCCACAGTGAGGTAGCATTCATCTTGGGGTGGTATAGCTCGGTTGGTCGAGCGGCCGTGCCAGCAACTTGAGGGTTCCAGGTTCGATCCCTGCTTCTGCCATCCTAGTCACTGCCGTTGTGTCCTTGGGCAAGACGCTTTACCCACCTGCTCCCAGTGCCACCCACACTGTTTTAAATGTAACTTAGATATTGGGTTTCACTATGTAAAGCGCTTTGAGTCACTAGAGAAAAGCGCTATATAAATATAATTCACTTCACTACATCTTAATTGTCTTGACAATTTTGATGCTGCTCTTATGTCGCCATCTTGCGGTCAACATTAGGTTTTCAGGTTAATGATGTGACGTGATATCGGGAGAAGAAGACGCCTGAGATATGACGTCGTTTAGCTGTCAGCTTGTTTATTAACAGCTTGGTGTGTAAATGAGATGTGTAATTAAACCAAAGAGATGTGGTGTGACTAAATGTGAGCACTTATCTGAACGTGGTTGTCAGAGGGTGTTGAAGGTGCGTGTTGATCCAGGCGAAGTCCAAATAAGGGCAAGGCAGGCTCGAGTGTCGGAGGACAGGCGGATAGTCAAGGACAGGAGCGCGGCGTCGTGGTCGGGTGACAGGCGTGAGGTCGAAAATCCAGGAAGGCAAGGGGGTTCCACAGGGAGGTCCAAAGTGACAAGGCACACAGCTTGACCACGAGGAAGGATGACGGGGAGTGTACTGGATACGAGCTACGTTCTGGCGTCGGATCTCAGGTTGCGCTGGTTTAAGAAGGCTGATCGCTCATCATGGACAGGTGCGTAGATTGCTGAGCGTTTGCAGCCGCGCGGAAGCGCGCTTGCAGCAGACAGAGAGCGCCCGTGGGCGTGGCCTGCGGTGCGCTCGTCAGGGCACGCAACAGGAGGAGACGCAGCAGAAGTGTGACCCATAACAGGACCCCCCCCCCCCCCCCCCCCCTTATGCGAGACTCCCGACGAGCTTCGGGGTGCCTCAGGGTGAGTTCGGTAAAAATCTTCAATAAGGGAAGGGTCGGCGATGTAAGAAGCCGGGACCCATGATCTGTCCTCAGGTCCATAGCCCTCCCAGTCTACGAGGTAGACCCATCCTCTTCCTTGTCGTCGGACCTTGAGAATCTCCCTGACGGTCCACACCTGGTCACCATCCTCGAGAACCCTAGGTGGAGGGGGGGGCAGGGATGGGGGGCGACAGTGAACTGTTGGTTACTGGTTTTACCTGAGACACGTGAAACACCGGGTGGAATCTCATGGACCCAGGGAGGTCCAGGCAAACTGCGGCAGGATTGACTCTGGATCTGACTGTAAAAGGTCCAACGAAACGTGGTGCTAACTTCTGAGAGGATATCGGGAGGTGAATGTCCTTGGCCCGTAACAGCACCTGCTGTCCGGGCTGATAGTCGGGAGCTGGGATGCGCCGCCGGTTGGCGTTACGACGCATCTTCTCAAATGCCTTCAATAAGGCAGCGCGGGCAGACCTCCACACCTTGCGGCATCGTCTCAGATGAGCTCTGGTGGAAGGAACTGCCACTTCGATCTCCTGGGAGGGAAATAAAGGAGGTTGAAAACCTTGCCAGCATTCAAAAGGGGACATACCAGTAGCCGCGCAGGTCATGGAGTTAAAGGAGTACTCCACCCATGGAATGAACTTGCACCAGGAGTTGGGCTGTTGAGCAGCCATACAGCGCAGCATGGTCTCCACCCCCTGGTTGGCCCTTTCCGCTTGTCCATTGCTCTGGGGGTGGTAGCCAGAAGTCAGGCTGACCGTGGCTCCAATCCCCTTGCAGAAAGCTTGCCAGACCCGGGAAATAAATTGGGGACCACGATCAGACACAATGTCGGTGGGGATCCCGTGAATTCTAACCACATGCTGAACGAGCAGTTCTGTGGTCTCAGCCGAGGATGGGAGTTTGGGCAAGGGTATGAAATGGGCCGCCTTGGAAAACCTGTCTATTATGGTGAGTATTGTGGTGTTACCTTTAGAGGGGGGAAGTCCAGTGATGAAGTCAAGAGCAATGTGTGACCAAGGTCGACTCGGGATCGGAAGGGGATGTAAGAGTCCAGCAGGAGGGCTGTGGTCTGCCTTGTTCCGGGCGCAGATGCAGCAGGCGGCGATGAATTCGCGAGTATCCGCCTCCATGGAAGGCCACCAGAAGCGGCGTCGAATGAATGATAGCGATCTGTGGATTCCGGGATGACATGTAAACAGACTTGAATGTGCCCAGTCGAGTACCTTGCTCCTTAAGGTTGCGGAACAAAAAGTCTATTGGGGGGTCCGTTCCCAGGACCAGGGTCGGACCGTAGCGCCGTCCTGACCAGGCCCTCGATTTCCCAAGTTACCATCCCGAAGATGCGGTTCGGGGGAAGGATGGTCTCTGCAGTTTGTCTAGTTGTGGGTTCCTCAGAGAAGATCCGCGAAAGAGCGTCAGCCTTGCCATTGCGTGAACCGGGTCTGTAGGTGAGAGTGTAATTGAATCGGCCGAAGAACTGTGACCAGCGTGCTTGCCTGTCATTAAGTCTCTTTGCGGAACGGATGTGAATAAGGTTGCGGTGGTCGGTCAGGACCAGGAACGGATGTTTAGCCCCCTCCAGCCAGTGTCTCCATTCAACCAAAGCTTCGTGGACGGCCAACAGTTCTCGGTTCCCTGCATCATAGTTCCTCTCGGCTGGGGTTAGGCGTCTGGAAAAGAACGCACAAGGGTGCAACACATTATTCTCATTAGCTCTTTGGGACAATACTGCTCCAATCCCAGAATCAGATGCATCTACTTTCACCGTGAACGGCTTGTCAGGGTCAGGGTGTACCAGGATGGGAGCGGAACTGAAACTCCTCTTGAGGCTCAAGAATGCGATGTCTGCCTCCTTGTTCCAGACAAAAACTGTATTGGTAGAAGTTAGCGTGTGAAGGGGTGCGGCTACCTTGTTGAAGTCGAGTATGAAGCGACGGTAGAAACCCGCAAAGCCTAAGAATCTCCTAAGCTCAGTACGAGTGGTGGGTTGGGGCCAATCCACCACTGCCTTGACCTTCTTGGGGTCGGCTCGGATGTTACCCTTCTCGATGGTGTGACCCAAGAAGTTAACTGATGACGAATGGAACTCGCACTTCTCTGCCTTGACGAAAAGACGATTCTCAAGGAGGCGCTGGAGAACAAGGCGGACGTGATGTTGATGGTCCTGCAGGTTGTGAGAGAAAATCAGAATATCATCAAGATATACGACCACAAACTTCTCGAGCATGTCTCTCAGCACGTCGTTAACAAGAGTCTGGAAAACGGCTGGGGCTTTGGTCAGGCCGAAGGGCATGACCCGGTACTCAAAGTGACCCAAGTGTGTGTTAAAGGCCGTATTCCATTCGTCCCCCTTCCTAATCCGGACAAGATGGTATGCATTACGGAGATCCAGCTTGGTGAAAACGGTAGCAGGGGCAAGAGGTTCGAAAGAAGAGCTCATGAGTGGTAGGGGATACCGGTTCTTGACCGTGATGAGGTTGAGTTTGCGGTAGTCGATGCACGGACGTAAGGACCCATCCTTCTTGCCGACAAAGAAGAATCCAGCGGCTACCGGTGATTTAGAGGGGGTGATGGTACCAGATGCGAGTGATTCCGTGATGTAGTCTGACATGGCCTTTTTCTCGGGTATGGATAGGTTATACAGGCGGCTAGAGGGGAGTACTGCTTCGGATATGAGGTCAATGGCACAGTCGTATGGTCTGTGCGGGGGTAGTGAAAGTGCCTGTTCCTTACTAAATACAGCAGCAAGGTCATGATAGACAGCGGGAACCCCAGATAGGTCAGATGGGGAAGAGTTGAGCTTGGGGTTCTCCGAGACGGGGTCTGCTGCTTTGAGGCAGTTGGCATGACAAGCCGTGCTCCAGGCTAGGATCCTCCCTGAGATCCAGGAAATCTGAGGGTCGTGCTGGCGAAGCCAAGAACGGCCGAGGACAAGAGGGGCGACAGGGGCGTTGAGGATCAACAAGCTAATTTGCTCAGTGTGGTTGCCAGACAGGGTAAGAGTGACTAGTGCGGTACGGTGGGTGATGGGTCCCAGGGGATGCCCATCCAAGGCCTAAGCTGGTAAGGACTTGTCCAGAGGCAGAAGCTCAATCCCGGCTTGACAGGCGAAATCACGGTCCATGAAACTCTCATCTGCTCCAGAGTCCAAATATGCTCCCACCTTCAGTCTTTTAGTCTTCCAGGACAACGTTGCGGGGAAAAGAATGCCAGGGTCACTATTGCTCTGGGGAAAGATGGTGTGGCTCACAAGTACTCCCCTAACTAGTGAGCCTGATCTTTTGGTCGTGTGGGGCAGGTCTTGATCACGTGACCCGCACACCCACAGTAGAGGCAGAGGCGCTGCTGGAACCTCCTCTCCCGTTCCTCCGTGGCAAGTCGAGTCCTGCCCAACTGCATGGGTTCCACCCCGCTGGTAGGTGCAGGGAAAAAGCCAGACTGGTCCACCAAGTGAGCACCCTCATCCCGAGCTTTGGCCGCGGTAGGGGAGTAGGAAGCGGTCCGATTTTCCCATGCTGGCCGTCTGGTCCTCTCACGGGCAGCAAGTCTTCGTTCCGCTGCTTGTTCCCTTAGTCTTTGGTCCATAAGCAGGGCCAGCTGGATGAGGTCATGGTAGGTGGCTGGTCGGTCACGCAACAATCCGTCCTTTATTTCGTCAGAGAGGCCCCGACGGTAGGCGCTCAACAAGGCCTTGTTATCCCACCCGCTGTCGGCGGCCAGGGTGCGGAACTCGAGAGTGTAGTCCGCTACAGAACGAGAACCTTGCTGGAGGGAGTGAAGACGTGAGGCGGCGTCTCCTCCCTCAGCGGGGTGGTCAAAAACTGCCCGGAACTCAGCACGAAAAGCAGCAAAGTTTGTGCTGAGACTAAGGTTGCGGTCAACAGCTGCCGTTGCCCACTGGAGAGCCCTTCCGGTCAACAGTGAAAAAATAAAAGCTATCTTGGCCCCGTCAGAAGTGTAGCGGGAGGGCTGATGACGAAACACCATGTCACACTGGACCAGGAAACCACGGCAAAGCTCAAAATCCCCCTCAAAAGCTCTGGGACTAGCGATCTTCGGCTCGCAGGATGGGGGGGGGCGGCATGGGGGCTGCAGAGGCAGGGGCGGCTTGCTCGGGTATCGGCTGAGCGGAGGAGCCTGGGGAAATCAATTCCAGTCTAGCTAAAATGTTAGCAAAAGCAGCATCGAGCTTGTTCTCCAGTACACAAAAGCGTTCTTGGTGCTGCTGGAGTGCCGTGTGCACACCTGTGATACTTGGTACAGGGGAGGCTCTGGAGGTGAGCGGGGTACGCGTCATGTCTTTGCCGTCTGGTTCTGACATGGCCAGAACGTACTGTGACGTGATATCGGGAGAAGAAGACGACAGAGATATGACGTCGTTTAGCTGTCAGCTTGTTTATTAACAGCTTGGTGTGTAAATGAGATGGGTAATTAAACCAAAGAGATGTGGTGTGACTCAATGTGAGCACTTATCTGAACGTGGTTGTCAGAGGGTGTTGAAGGTGTGTGTTGATCCAGGCGGAAGTCCAAATAAGGGCAAGGCAGGCTCGAGTGTCGGAGGACAGGCGGATAGTCAAGGACAGGAGCGCGGCGTCGTGGTCGGGTGACAGGCGTGAGGTCGAAAATCCAGGAAGGCAAGGGGGTTCCACAGGGAGGTCCAAAGTGACAAGGCACACAGCTTGACCACAAGGAAGGATGACGGGGAGTACGTACGTAGCTTAGGTTGCGCTGGTTTAAGAAGGCTGATCGCTCATCATGGACAGGTGCGTAGATTGTCGAGCGTTTGCAGCCGCGCGGAAGCGCGCTTGCAGCAGAGAGAGAGCGCCCGTGGGCGTGGCCTGCGGTGCGCTCATCAGGGCACGCAGGGCAGGAGACGCAGCAGAAGTGTGACCCATAACAAATGACCTGTAATTATGCTCTAAATTAGGGGTCCCCATCTCGTCGATCGCGATCGACCAGTCGATCTTTGGGACCCGCAAAAATATTACCAAAAAAGTAATAATATGACATCGGTGACACCTCCACCCAAAATATTACCAACAGACCCGCCATCAGGCAAGCATTTTAACACCTGAACAACACCTCGCCTCTCTCTCTTCAACCTCTCTTCCTGCGGCTCTCTACAATGCTACACCCGCATTGCATGACGTGCTCATAAATCATCGCGCTGCAACATTGCATGAAGCCCGACTGTTGCAACGCATCGGACATTTTCTTGCATCCAACATGAAACAACTCTTGATAAAACAAGGCGGCAGCTAAAGAAAGACTTACCCCTTCATCCCCTCTTTTATCACACTGGAAAAACCCGCCAGGTGAACAGCTGATTTTACTACTTCCGATTCTGACGTAGGACAACCATGTGACTTGCGTCCCCATATGTGACCATAGGATGAACAAATATACTACATTACTTAGACTATAGCGGCCATAAACGGTTAGCTTCTACAGCAGGGGTGCACAAAGAGTGGCACAGGAGCCATCTGTGCAGGCCAGTAACTCGTTAGTCATTGGCCCTAGGCACATTACAAAAAACACCAGCAAAAATTAGGAAAACAGCAAGAAACACAATGGAAAAAAAGCCAAAATGTTTACATCAGCCAATAACAACACACAAAGCTTTGTTATTAAGAAACAAAAACAAACAAAAAACAACAATACAAAATTATATATATGAACAAATATACATATTTTTTCAATAAAAAGATTATATATATATATATATATATATATATATACAGTATATATATATATATATATATATATATATATATATATATATATATATATATATATATATATATATATATATATATATATATATATATATATATGTCTATGTATATGTATGTATATATATATGTATATAGACATATATATATATGTACATAGACATTATATACACACTTACATATATACATATAGATATATATACATACACACACATATATATATACACTACCGTTCAAAAGTTTGGGGTCACATTGAAATGTCCTTATTTTTGAAGGAAAAGCACTGTACTTTTCAATGAAGATAACTTTAAACTAGTCTTAACTTTAAAGAAATACACTCTATACATTGCTAATGTGGTAAATGACTATTCTAGCTGCAAATGTCTGGTTTTTGGTGCAATATCTACATATGTGTATAGAGGCCCATTTCCAGCAACTATCACTCCAGTGTTCTAATGGTACAATGTGTTTGCTCATTGGCTCAGAAGGCTAATTGATGATTAGAAAACCCTTGTGCAATCATGTTCACACATCTTAAAACAGTTTACCTCGTTACAGAAGCTACAAAACGGACCTTCCTTTGAGCAGATTGAGTTTCTGGAGCATCACATTTGTGGGGTCAATTAAACGCTCAAAATGGCCAGAAAAAGACAACTTTCATCTGAAACTCGACAGTCTATTCTTGTTCTTAGAAATGAAGGCTATTCCACAAAATTGTTTGGGTGACCCCAAACTTTTGAACGGTAGTGTATATATATATATATATATATATATATATATATATATATATATATATATATATATATATATATATATATATATATATATATATATATATATAAATAACATAACATGACATAACCTAGTTATAACATAGTTGACGCAGGGGTAGATCTTGCTTTGGTTTTTGGCTGAGATAGGGATCTTGGGCTCGAAAAGGTTGGTGACCGCTGCTCCAAATGTAGGCATGCGCAGCATTAACTTATATCCCGATGTAAACAACCTTACCTAGTCATGGTGTCAAAAAATAAATAAATCCAACCAACACAAAATGTCAACAGACACGGTCACACATAACACAACCTGCTCACTGAACTTTGTGGATATTATTTAAAAAAAACGCCCATGCACCATAAAAAATTTAAAATTACACCCATTACATCCATTACAAAGCATGATGACAAAAACGTAAAACACTTTCCACACTTATCCATTTTGGCGCATTTTTGCTGCTTGATATTTCTAATTGATTACAAAACTTTAAGGCGGTTGTCACAGAAGTAAACAAGGTAGGAGTCACGTACTCGTAATATCAAATTATATTAATGATTAATTATATATATGTGTGTGTATATATATATATATATATATATATATATATATATATATATATATATATATATATATATATATATATATATATATATATATATATATATATATATATATATATATATATATATATATATATATGTGTTACTTTACATGCAGTCGGCTTCCAGCCCTCGATCCACATTTTTTAGCCCAATGCGGCCCCCACATCAAAAAGTTTGGACACCCCTGCTATAATGTCTTTGTCATCTTCCAATATGCCTAAGCGCCATCTACAGGGTTTAAGTGGAACAGCAACAACATAAATGTACAGTGTGTCTACATAACTCATTTTCAATTCAGTTCAGTGTATGCCCAACTTCAGGAGGGAAACTTTTATCATCTGCTGTCCAATATCAAGCTTACCAACAACAATACTCAAACGGGCGTGGTTCTCCTGTTGCCGCCATCTTTCACATCTTTCTGGAAGCAGTTGTGGACTTGTAAAAAGTCCCTCTCAGGACTGTAGCGCCCCCTTCCCTTCAGAGGGTCCCTGCGCAGGGAGTACAGGGATATGTCTCCCGTCTGCAAGCCCATCCCCAGCCCCGCCTCTCCACCCCTCCCTCCCCCCATCTTCTTCCTTCCCGGGGAGGGCTCGCGCGACGGGTCCGACGACCTCGAGCTGGACCGCGAGCGCCTCCGTCGGTGGCTGCAACTGGGGATACGGGTGTAAGGCGAAGACGAGGCGGTGGATTTGATGAAGTCGCGCCTGGCTCGGCAGCGCGTCTCTTTGTTTTTCTCGATGTATATGTTGACCGCCAGGACGCCCACGGATTCTGCCACGATGAAGGAGAGGGCGCCAAAGTAGAAGGACCAGCCATAGTTGTATTGGTTCTTCTTGTCCTCGTCTTTCTTGTCGCTCGGGTCGCCGGCGTTACTGGAGATGTAAACGATGATGCCGATGATGTTGCTCAGGCCTGAAGACAGGATGGGGGAGACTTGGGATCAGTGTTGGAAAAGATAGGTTGGGACTCTTTCAGTGAATATTCTGAACTCCCATTTCAATGCAACTTATATACACAGCTTATTTTCTTTTCATTTCATACAGAGTAATGATTTATACTACAGATGTCCGATAAATGCTTTAAAATGTAATATCGGAAATTATTGGTATCTGTTTCAAAAAGTAAAATTAGTGACTTTTTAAAACGCCGCTGTACGGAGCGGTACATATCCGGTAAACACGGACGTTGGGAAAAGTACAGAGCGGTTGCGTCTTTCCCAGTCAGCACACAACACAGGAGTTGACAACTGCAGCATGAGAGGTTTACTGGCGACGCTTGATGACCTCATCAAACCGCCGCGAGCGCAGCATAACAACAACAAGAGTGTGTTGTTGCCGGTGCTGTAGCCGTGGCTAAAAAGCGAGCTCGCTCTGTGACTGACTAACGACACCATGTCTATGGTTTGGGATTATTTTAAAGTGTGTCTGACGGATAAAAAAATGGCAATTTGCAATGACTGCAAAAAGTTGGTTATGCGAGGAGGAACCGAGATGTCTTCCTTTAATACGAGCAATTTGATCTCCCACCTCTTCAAGAATCGTAAGGAGACGCACGATGAATACAAGCGGAAGATGGATGAAAAGCAAACAGCGAAAAAAAGTAGTACCACACAGTCACAGTTGTCGCTTAAAGACAAAAACCACCCCAAGCCGAAAGTCCATGTTGTGGTCAGGGGCAACGCACGCAGTATGGCAAAAGCTACGGTGGAGTTTGGTGTGGCTAGTCTGCCCTGCATGGTGCAGTGAACGGAGGTGCCCTGTCTCAACGCAGCATTTCAGAAGCTCTGACTGACTGCTAGACCACTTCAAGCACTCACCACTAGCTTGCAGTACATTTGTGTGACTCATAGAAATACGTTAGAGCAGGGCAGATTGAGCCCAGTTTATAATTCCCTGTTATACAGTATGCCAGGCAGCCTTGCACTAAAGGAGGACTATGTTATTGTTTACTTTATGACTGTAGTATACTCTGGACAGAAGCTGTGTGCCTTCATTATTTTTGTAGCTGTTGTTTTGAGGCATGTTTAAAAAATAAATAAAAATAATGCTCTTTGTGAAAGTCAAAGTATAGTATTTCCCATAGTTGTAGTGGGTCTCAGGGAGAGCATGTCCCAAATTCCAACCTGCTGTTTTGAGGCATGTTAAAAAAAACAATGTACTTTGTGACTTCAATAATAAATATGGCAGTGCCATGTTGGCACTTTTTTCCATAACTTGAGTTGATTTATTTTGGAAAACCTTGTTACATTGTTTAATGCATCCAGCTGGACATCACAACAAAATTAGGGATAATAATGTGTTAATTCCACAACTGTATATATCGGTATCGGTTGATATCGGAATCGGTAATTAAGAGTTGGACAATATCGGATATCGGCAAAAAAGCCATTATCGGACATCTCTAATTTATACACAATATCAATGAACATTTTCTTGCCATAATCCTTAGTGTTTTTTGGAGTCATTTTTGTCTGCTTCCCGTTCCTGGTAGTGTTGTGTTACTGTAAATGACACCAACTGTATGAACTCTGTGACTATGCAGAATGATGAACGACCTGACCTGGAACAATAATCTATGTCGCCATGTCTGCAGACATGGCGACATAGATTATTGTTAGAAAAATAGAAAAGCTCGCTCTGGTTCCATGGAGATGGTCGAAAATCCGGTATTGAGCACTGTTTAACGGATAAACCACAGTAACCTATATATATATATATATATTAGGGCTGTGAATCTTTGGGTGTCCCATGATTCGATTCAATATCGATTCTTGGGGTCACGATTCGATTCAAAATCTTTTTTTTTTTTCAATTCAACACGATTCTCGATTCAAAACCGATTTTTTCCCGATTCAAAAGGATTCTCTATTCATTCAATTTCAGCAGGATCTACCCCAGTCTGCTGACATTCAAGCAGAGTAGTAGATTTTTGTAAAAAGCTTTTATAATTGTAAAGGACAATGTTTTATCAACTGATTGAAAAAATGTAAATTTGTTTTAACTATTAAATGAACCAAAAATATGACTTATTTTATCTTTGTGAAAATATTGGACACAGTGTGTTGTCAAGCTTATGAGATGTGATGCAAGTGTAAGCCACTGTGACACTATTGTTCTTTTATTTTTATTTTTATAAATGTCTCGTGATAATGTCAATGAGGGATTTTTAATCACTGCTATGTTGAAATTGTAACTAATATTGATACTGTTGTTGATAATATTCATTTTTGTTTCACTACTTTTGGTTTGTTCTGTGTCATGTTTGTGTCTCCTCTCAATTGCTCTGTTTATTGCAGTTCTGAGTGTTGCTGGGTCGGGTTTGGTTTTGGAATTGGATTGCATTGTTATGGTATTGCTGTGTATTGTTTTGTTGGATTGATTAATTTAAAAAAAAAAAAAAAAAAAAAAGGTTTTTAAATAAATAAATTGAAAAAAAAAAAAAATCGATTTTTTAAAAATTAGGATCGATTCTGAATCGCACAACGTGAGAATCGCGTTTCGAATTCGAATCGATTTTTTCCCACACCCCTAATATATATATATATATATATATATATATATATATATATATATATATATATATATATATACACACACACACACAGTGTATATATATATATATATATATATATATATATATATATATATATATATATATAGGGCTGGACGATATGGCCTTTTTGTAATATCTCGATATTTTTAGGCCATATCGCGATACACGATATATATCTCATAATTTTGCCTTAGCCTTGAATGAACACTTGATGCATATAATCACAGCAGTATGATGATTCTATGTGTCTACATTAAAACATTCTTCTTCATACTGCATTAATATATGCTACTTTTTAAAACTTTCATGCAGAGAGGGAAATCACAACTAAGTCAATTTAGCAAAAGTGTATTTATTAAACAGTTATTAAGCAGTGGCACAAACATTCATGTCATTTCCAAAACAGAAAGTGCAAGATTGTCCGAGACATTTTAAAACAAGCTATAAGTGCACTTTTGAGCATGATGACACACAAGATATTTCAATAAGTGTCACATAAAAATGAGCTGCATATCAAATAGTAAATGTCCTACGTTGTTGATGTGGAAATAGTTGCTTGGGCATTTAGTTGGTGTGGCACCGAACGGAGATGTTGACATGATGTAAAGACATATTCCCGCTTGAAGCCAAACCACCGTCAGACGATGGACCCCGTGCTGTTTTTCTTGGGAATTAATTATTCCTCCATTTGTTACCAGATTCGCACCTTCTTTCTCTCGTATTACCACTCAAACCACAGCTAACGTTACCATGTCGCTACCTCTCTGCTCGGCGAGGGCGTGTGACGTTGCTCACGTGACAGTATGTGACGTATGTAAGAAGGTGCGCTTGTTTTAAAGTCTCTGTGAGAAGGAGAGACAAGAAAGAGTGAGACACGCATGCAGTTTAATGCCCGCAGTTAAAAGCAACTGCGTGAAAACCTATACTCGAATATCACGATACAGTCATTTTCTATATCGCACAGAGACAAACCCGCGATATATCGAGTATATCGATATATCGCCCAGCCCTATATACAGTATATATATATGCATACACACACAGTAGAGGCCAAAAGTTTGGACGCACCTTCTCATTCAATGCGTTTTCTTTATTTTCATGACTATTACTGCTTTGCACACTCTTGGCATTCTCTCGATGAGCTTAAAACCCTTTCAGGTGACTTCCTCTTGAAGCTCATCGAGAGAATGCCAAGAGTGTGCAAAGCAGTAATCAGAGCAAAGGGTGGCTACTTTGAAGAAACTAGAATATAAGACATGTTTTCAGTTATTTCACCTTTTTTTGTTCAGTACATAACTCCACATGTGTTCATTCATAGTTTTGATGCCTTCAGTGACAATCTACAATGTCACGAAAATAGTCATAAAAATAAAGAAAACGCATTAAATAAGAAAGTACTATATATTGTATACTGTATATATATATATATATATATATACACACTACCGTTCAAAAGTTTGGGGTCATCCAAACAATTTTGTGGAATAGCCTTCATTTCTAAGAACAAGAATAGACTGTCGAGTTTCAGATGAAAGTTCTCTTTTTCTGGCCATTTTGAGCGTTTAATTGACCCCACAAATGTGATGCTCCAGAAACTCAATCTGCTCAAAGGAAGGTCAGTTTTGTAGCTTCTGTAACGAGCTAAACTGTTTTCAGATGTGTGAACATGATTGCACAAGGGTTTTCTAATCATCAATTAGCCTTCTGAGCCAATGAGCAAACACATTGTACCATTAGAACACTTGAGTGACAGTTGCTGGAAATGGGCCTCTATACACCTATGTAGATAATGCACCAAAAACAGACATTTGCAGCTAGAATAGTCATTTACCACATTTGCAATGTATAGAGTGTATTTCTTTAAAGTTAAGACTAGTTTAAAGTTATCTTCATTGAAAAGTACAGTGCTTTTCCTTCAAAAATAAGGACATTTCAATGTGACCCCAAACTTTTGAACGGTAGTGTATATATATATATATATATATATATACATATATATATATATATATATATATATATATATATATATATATATATATATATATATATATATATATATATATATATATATATATATATATATATATATATATATATATATATACACATATATATATGTGTGTATATATATATATATATATATATATATATATATATATATATATATATATATATATATATATATATATATATATATACACACCCAAAGTGGTTATAGCAGCTAATATAACATGATATAACCCTTCAGGCACAATACATTGATACAACATTGATTACATATACATGTTTTTTAAAACCGACTTCTAAACGACTCTGCAAAATAGTTGTTTGTAAATTGAGGTAACGTTGTTTTCCAACGTTGGATCTACGTTGTTGGTTGGGAGATGATTAAATTTCAAAGGTCGAATCAACGTCTCAACCTGACATTGAATAAACATCGTCAAAAAGCATGTTGTTCCAATGTTGTATTTGTGTTGTAAAATATTGGTTGGTAAATGACCAAAATTCAATCGTCAACTCAACGTCACAAACCAACATTAATTTAACGTTGTCAAGAAGCATGTTGTTCCAACGTTATGTTTAAGTTGTTCAACGCCAGGACCTAATTCAACAAGTTCTCACTGTTGTTTCAATGTCTTGTGCCTGCTGTGAATACGATATGATATACTGTAATATCATATAATATCATGTAATATGATATAATATCATATCATATACTGTAATATGATATAATATGAGATAATATCATGTAATATGATATAATATCATATCATATACAGTAATATGATATACTATCATATCATATACTGTAATATGATATAATATCATATCATATACTGTAATATGATATTTGACAGTAGCTTTTGGTTGGTCTGCATTTTTGCAGTCAGTACACGACACGTAAGAAGAGGGCAGATCAATCCATAAATAGGTGGTGTCGATACTAGTAACAGTAAATGATCGATACTGGAGTGACTATTGTTTCTTTACGCACTTAAAAGTGCCAGCCTGAGGACACGCCCACCCCACATAAGTGCGTAAAGTCTGCATGGAAGGCGAGCTCATTACTAAAGAGGTTGCATGAAAATAATGGCGCATGAAGGTTTTTCTAACATTTGTCATTAAATCCATGAAAGTGATAGCACTTTAAATTTTAAAAAGCTGTATCAGTCCGGGCAGTGCTTGTCACGTAAACATGTATCGCCGTGGTGATGTAGTTAACTTAACGCTCCAACAGCATTCCTAACATAATTAAGTGTAATTAGACACCAGCAGTAGTGTGGGTTCCCTGCACAGTACGAGCTTACCTGCAGCCACAAAGAGAATGCCGGCACTGAGCAGAATGTTGTTCTTCCTGCTGTAGATGCGTCCAACGCCAACACACAGGCCACCCAGCATCAGCAGCACGGTGCTGAGGATGGGGAAGAGGCTGGACGCTCGCACAATACCTGCCCACAGGACATGTAAAGAGAGTTTTGTTCCCCTCGTCAACACATGGTGCATTAATTGAAGGCTGAGTGTAAGTGACTCATACTCCATGCCATTTCAAGTCATTAGGGACAAAACAGTTGCAGTATTAGTCATTGGTTTTAGTCACTATGGTGCTCTTTTATTCAAATTGCATTAAATGCTAATGTTGACTCAAGCACTGCTATCAATGCTAACACATAAACAACACACAGGTGAAATTGAAAAAAAAAAAAAAATACAATATGACCTTAAAGACCTACTGAAATTAGATTTTCTTATTTAAACGGGGATAGCAGGTCCATTCTATGTGTCATACTTGATCATTTCGCGGTATTGCCATATTTTTGCTGAAAGGGTTTAGTAGAGAACATCGACGATAAAGTTCGCAACTTTTGGTCGCTGATAAAAAAGCCTTGCCTGTACCGGAAGTAGCGTGACGTCACAGGTTGTGGAGCGCCTCACATCTGCACATTGTTTACAATCATTCCCACCAGCAGTGAGAGCGATTCGGACCGAGAAAGCGACGATTACCCCATTAATTTGAGCGAGGATGAAAGATTGGTGGATGAGGAAAGTGAGAGTGAAGGACTAGAGGGCAGTGGGAGCGATTCAGATAGGGAAGATGCTGTGAGAGGCGGGTGGGACCTGATATTCAGCTGGGAATGACTAAAACAGTAAATAAACACAAGACATATATATACACTATTAGCCACAACACAACCAGGCTTATATTTAATATGCCACAAATTAATCCTGCATAACAAACACCTCCCCCCTCCTGTCCATATAACCCGCCAATACAAATCAAACACCCGCACAACACACTCAATCCCACAGCCCAAAGTACCGTTCACCTCCGCAAAGTTCATACAGCACATATATTTCCCCAAAGTTACGTACGTGACATGCACATAGCGGCACGCACGTACGGGCAAGCGATCAAATGTTTGGAAGCCGAAAGCTGCGTACTCACGGTACCGCGTATCCAACTCAAAGTCCTCCTGGTATGAGTCTCTGTTGTCCCATCTCCACAAGCATGCGTATCCAACTCAAAGTCCTCCTGGTAAGAGTCTCTGTTGTCCCAGTTCTCCACAGGCCAATGGTAAAGCTTGACTGTCATCGTTCGGGAATGTAAACAATGAAACACCGGCTACGACGTAGCCGCTACGTGTTTGTGTTGCTGCAGCCGGCCGCTAATACACCGCTTCCCACCTACAGCTTTCTTCTTTGCTATCTTCATTGTTCATTAAACAAATTGCAAAAGATTCACCAACACAGATGTCCAGAATACTGTGGAATTTTGCGATGAAAACAGACGACTTAATAGCTGGCCACAATGGTGTCCCAATATGTCCGCACAATCCGTGACGTCACGCGCAAACGTCAACATTCAGCAGAATATTTCGCGGGAAATTTAAAATTGCACTTCATAAGTTAACCCGGCCGTATTGGCATGTGTTGCAATGTTAAGATTTCATCATTGATATATAAACTATCAGACTGCGTGGTCGGTAGTAGTGGCTTTCAGTAGGCCTTTAATGTGTTATCATTTTCTTAACCATGGTTTACAGTTTTTGAAAACCAAAAAAATAAAATAAAATCCTGAAAATTTTCAATTCAATGTTTTCATAAGCTGTAAGCCATTATCATCAAAACTATATCAAAAAAAGGCTTGACATATCTTAAGTATGTTATAAGTTTATGTCACTTATTAGTTTCACCCGGTGAGTAGAATTGCTGGTATAAACAAACTTTTACATGATATTCCGTTTTTTTAAATTTTTTATTTCAACTGTTTACAATTACGTTCATAATTGTAAACAGTTGCTACCCAAGAATGTACAACAAGACATTTGTTACAGCAATCTTTTTTACACAGCAAAACAGACACAATTAGCAGAATTACACAAAAAATACATGCAAATACATACAAAACAATATACAATTCACGCAATTTCAACCGATCCCCACAAATTATGCACAACCTCACAAACATGTCTAATCCCTGCAACTTCTCCACCCATTTTTTTGTGATTTAGGGCTATATAAATAAACATTGATTGATTGATTGATTTTGGCCAATCATTCTTATTTACATCAATAGAATTTGTCCCCGGGGATGTCATTTTGACACCCCAACACACCCATGGCCACGGCCCCACCGCCACAAATTGACACTGTGCTATAATGTTAATTTTACACTACAGAAAATATGACTTAAGCAAAATGTAGCCGCACTACCATTGCTTATTTTCCATATTGATTAACTTGAATCGACAGCAGTGTTCTTAACCTTGTTGACCTCGGGGCCCAACTTTTCCATTGCAGAGAGGCCTGGGGGCCACTCATATATTAACACTGAAATAGTCATTTTACTCTTGAGTTTAATCGTATCCAATAATTATATCTAACCTACTTACAGTTTAAAACTAATCAAATGATATGAAAGCATGTGCTAATCACAAAGAATATTATTAAGGCTTAAAGGCCTACTGAAATGAATTTTTTTCAGGGGATAGCAGATCCATTCTATGTGTCATACTTGATCATTTCGCGATATTTCCATATTTTTGCTGAAAGGATTTAGTAGAGAACAACGACAATAAAGTTCGCAACTTTTGGTATCTGATAAAAAAAAGCCTTGCCCCTACCGGAAGTAGCGTGACGTCACCGGAGGAAGGACTGCTCACATTTTCCTATTGTTTACACCAGCAGCGAGAGAGATTCGGACCAAGAAAGCGACGATTACCCCATTAATTTGAGCGAGGATGAAAGATTCGTGGATGAGGTACGTGAAAGTGAAGGATGAGGTACGTGAAAGTGAAGGACTAGAGTGCAGTGCAGAACGTATCTTTTTTCGCTCTGACCGTAACTTAGGTACAAGCTGGCTCATTGGATTCCACACTCTCTCCTTTTTCTATTGTGGATCACGGATTTGTATTTTAAACCACCTCGGATACTATATCCTCTTGAAAATGAGAGTCGAGAACGCGAAATGGACATTCACAGTGACTTTTATCTCCACGACAATACATCGGCGAAACACTTTAGCTACGGAGCTAACGTGATAGCATCGGGCTCAAATGCAGATATAAACAAAAGAAATAAACCCCTGACTGGAAGGATAGACAGAAAATCAACAATACTATTAAACCATGGACATGTAACTACACGGTTAATGGTTTCCAGCTTGGCGAAGATTAACAATGCTGTTGCTAACGACGCCATTGAAGCTAACTTAGCAACGGGACCTCACAGAGCTATGCTAAAAACATTAGCGTTCCACCTACGCCAGCCAGCCCTCATCTGCTCATCAACACCCGTGCTCACCTGCGTTCCAGCGATCGACGGAAGGACGAAGGACTTCACCCGATCATCCGTGCGGTCGGCGGCTAGCACGTCTGCTATCCAAGTAAGTCCTCCTGGTTGTGTTGCTACAGCCAGCCTCTAATACACCGATCCCACCCACAGCTTTCTTCTTTGCAGTCTTCATTGTTCATTAAACAAATTGCAAAAGATTCACTAACACAGATGTCCAGAATACTGTGGAATTTTGAGATGAAAACAGAGCTTTTTGTATTGGATTCAATGGGCTCCGAATACTTCCGCTTCAACGGTTGACGTCACGCGCAAACGTCATCATATCGAAACGTTTTCAGCCGGAAGTTTGCCGGGAAATTTAAAATTGCACTTTATAAGTTAACCCGGCCGTATTGGCATGTGTTGCAATGTTAAGATTTCATCATTGATATATAAACTATCAGACTGCGTGGTCGGTAGTAGTGGGTTTCGGTAGGCCTTTAGGTCAGGCTGATTACAAAATTAAATACCAATTAAATATACTGTAAAAGAAGGGACTCATTAAAACTACATTTACATAAAAATCAGGCAGTGCTAAAATAAAAACATTCTAACTAAATTAATTATAAATAATAATAACTGGCAATAAAATTAAAGTGTAAATGAAAATACAGGTTCACCACTTTAGTCATAATTTTTGCGCTTAAAAAATGTATCTATGACAGGGGTGTCAAACTCATTTTAGATCGGGGGCCACATTAAGAAAAATCTACTCTCAAGTGGGCCGGACTGGTAAAATCACGGCACGATAACTTAAAGGCCTACTGAAAGCCACTACTACCGACCACGCTGTCTGATAGTTTATATATCAATGATGAAATCTTAACATTGCAACACATGCCAATACGGCCGGGTTAACTTATAAAGTGCAATTTTAAATTTCCCGGGAAATATCCGGCTGAAAACGTCTCGGTATGATGACGTTTGCGCGTGACGTCACGGATTGTGCGGAAGTATTGGGACACCATTGTGTACAATACAAACAGCGTCTGTTTTCATCGCAAAATACCACAGTATTCTGGACATCTGTGTTGGTGAATCTTTTGCAATTTGTTTAATGAACAATGGAGACTGCAAAGAAGAAAGCTGTAGGTGGGATCGGTGTATTAGCGGGTGGCTGCAGCAACACAACCAGGAGGACTTTGAGTTGGATAGCAGACGCGCTATTCGTGGTGAAGTCCTTCGTCGCGCCGCCGATCGCTGGAACGCAGGTGAGCACGGGTGTTGATGAGCAGATGAGGGCTGGCGTAGGTGGAGCGCTAATGTTTTTAGCATAGCTCTGTCGAGGTCCTGTAGCTAAGTTAGCTTCAATGGCGTCGTTAGCAACAGCATTGCTAGGCTTCGCCAGGCATTAACCGTGTGGTTACAGGTCCAGGGTTTAGTTCAGTGTCTCCTGATAGTAGAAGTAATAGTAGTATTGTTGATCTTCGGTCTATCCTTCCAGTCAGGGGCACGTTTCTTCTGTTTCTATCCGCAGTTAAGCACAATGCTATCACGTTAGCTCCGTAGCTAAAGTGCTTCACCGAAGTATTGTCGTGGAGATAAAAGTCACTGTGAATGTCCATTTCGCGTTCTCGACTCTCATTTTCAAGAGGATATAGTATCCGAGGTGGTTTAAAATACAAATCCGTGATCCACAATAGAAAAAGGAGAAAGTGTGGAATCCAATGAGCCCTTGTACCTAAGTTACGGTCAGAGCGAAAAAAGATACATCCTGTCGTCCTGCACTGCACTCTAATCCTTCACTCTCACTTTCCTCATCCACAAATCTTTCATCATCGCTCAAATTAATGGGGTAATCGTCACTTTCTCGGTTCGAATCACTCTCGCTGCTGGTGTAAACAATGTGCAGATGTGAGGAGCTCTTCAACCTGTGACGTCACGCTCCTTCCGGTACAGGCAAGGCTTTTTTTATCAGCGACCAAAAGTTGCGAACTTTATCGTCGATGTTCTCTACTAAATCCTTTCAGCAAAAATATGGCAATATCGCGAAATGATCAAGTACGACACATGGAATGGACCTGCTATCCCCGTTTGAATAAGAAAATCTCATTTCAGTAGGCCTTTAACAATAAAGACAACTTCAGATTGTTTTCTTTGTTTAAAAATAGAACAAGCTCATTCTGAAAATGTACACTTACATGTTGCGGTTAATAGTATTCTACCTTTATTTGTCCTTATTTTTACTTTCTGAAAAAATGATGTGATAATGTTCATCAGTCAACTCAATGGTGTTCATTTTCAATCTATCAAGATAAAAAAATAATATCAAAATCAAATTACAGGATGTTATTTATGTAGTTTGCTCATTTTCCTCAACTGGTGCACTAACATCATGTGTTTGTTTTTTGTTTTTTTTACAAATTAGCATCATCTACAAAGTTACAAATAATTGCTATTGCGACATCTAGTGGACACATTTAGAACAGCAGTTTCTTTCATTCAAAAATTTCGGCTCATTTTTATATTTAGCAAACTCATCCGGCGGGCCGGATAAAACCTGTTCGCGGGCCTGATCCTTACGTTTGACACCCCTGATCTATGACTTTAGCGCCAGACTTTTTCTGTCTGTCATTACTGCCACTAGTGGTGGAAAAGTGTATTACAACTGAGTACTGCTGTGGCCCATGCGAACTACGGCTGAGACACAGATATTTTTTGGCGCCCCCTATGGTCGCAGCCCAACCATGTATGGTTAAAAAACACTGATCACTGATGTATCGCTTGCTTAAAGGCACAAAGTAAACCAGAGGTGAGATCCACAATGACCCGAATGACTATTTCTTGTCTAAGTGCTCATTTTGAAGCGTGTCCCCATTCATCTAATGAGGTGTGGCACCCATGGGTGACACTGTGATTTAGGGAAGGCCAATTCGTCATGAGCGTACACTTCATCCTGTCTACCGAGCCAATTAGTGCGGCGACATCAGGCTTTCAATGGTGCGGGATGACGACGTCATGACTCATTAGGCGCTCCCGCGATAACGCCATCAGCATCGCTTGGCAAACCAGGGAGGAGATTAAAAAGCTGAAGTGTGGGAAGATGACGACGTCAAACACACTTACGTAAGATGTACTCGGAACTGTCCGTGTCATAGTCATTATCCTCTGGGAAGTGATTGATCCGAAAACAGCTTCCTTTGTTAATACCTGCAGGACGCAAAGACATCAGTTAATGGTCTTAGTGATATGAACAGCAATTACGCAAACGAGGCAAACAAAATGGAATATAAAAAAAAAAATTCCACTTTGCTTATTACTCTAACACAGGCATATTCAACTAAATTGCTTTGGGGGCCACATTTCCAGAGAGCTAAGGACCGGGATCAGATTATGATCTTTCTTTCTACGTTTAAAACACTTCCTTGGGATCTACATCTGTGTTTTCCAACCTTTTTTGAGCCAAGGCACATTTTTTGCGTTGAAAAAATCCGAAGGCACACCACCAGCAGAAATCATTAAAAAACGAAACGCAGTTGACAGTAAAAAGTCGTCGTCGCAATTGTTGGATATGACTTTTAACCATAACCAAGCATGCATCACTATAGCTCTTGTCTCAAAGTAGGTGTACTTTCACCACCTGTCACATCAACCCCTGACTTATTTAGAGTTTTTTGCTGTTTTCCTGTGTGTAGTGTTTTAGTTCTTGTCTTGCGCTCCTATTTTGGTGTTTTTTTCTCTTTTTTGGTATTTTCCCGTAGCAGTTTCATGTCTTCCTTTGAGCGATATTTCCCGCATCTACTTTGTTTTAGCAATCAAGAATATTTCGATTGTTTTTATCCTTCTTTGTGGGGACATTGTTGATTGTCATGTCATGTTCGGATGTACATTGTGGACGCCGTCTTTGCTCCACAGTAAGTCTTTGCTGTCGTCCAGCATTCTGTTTTTATTTACTTTGTAGCCAGATCAGTTTTAGTTTTGTTTTGCATAGCTTAAATGCCTTTTCTTAGGGGCACTCACTTATTTAATCCTACCCCTTTTCATACCATAGCAATGTTATCCAATTTCCTTGTTCTCTGTAACTTAACAGTGAACAAATAAATAATAAACAAATAATACACCATACTAAGTAAACAAATATTAAATACATAAATAATATTGTCTCAAAGGGCTGCACAAGCCCTTTGAGACACTTGTTATTTAGGGCTATATAAATAAACATTGATTGATTGAATAAAAACAATTAAAAAAAAACAAAAAAGGGTTCAAGATGTTCATCATAATTGTTCTTCTGTGTACTTTGTGAACACTTGTAGTTTGAACAGTCTCTTAAACTGAATCTGTCATAACGGGGGGGGTCGCAACTTACTGCGAGGTTTGTTCTCCCAGGAAGCAAACGGACTATTCCGGACAGGACTTGAAGGTAGGAACATATTTATTAATTAATTAATCCTACACAGGACAAAAGACAGGAACTAAAACAAAAGGAAAGCGTGCCGATTGCACGAGAGGCTTAGGAACATGAAACTTAACGGAGGAAACATACGCTAACACTTAGCCTGAACTATGGACATAGAACAAACAAAACTTACTGTGGCATGAAACTAGCAAAAAACTTGGAATAGGACATGGAACGAACAGCATGAACTAAGCATGAAACTGTGGCATGAAACAAGCATGAAACTGTGGCATGAAACGAGCAATGACGCCAGGACGACTAACTGGCAAAGACAGGCTTAAATAATAGTCTCTTGATTAGAGCAGGTGCGTGTCCCGAACACATGAGGCAGGTGAAACTAATAAGTCGCCATGGTAACTAAACAAACAAGGGAGCGCAAACAGGAACTAAAAGAGTCCAAAACTAACAAAAAAAAAACAAAAACATAATCCAGACCACAGATCATGACAGAATCATATTGGTGCTTTGTTTGATTTCTTTGCTTAATTCGTTGCATCATTTAATTCCACATACTGATATGTTAAAGGTTTCAAGTGTTGTACAAGCATAAAAATGTTTTAAATTATATTTTCCTCTGAGATTATATTTCTCCTCTTTTGTTGAGAAGAATTGTTGTACATTCTTGGGTAGCAGGTTATAGTTTGCTTTGTACATCATTTGAGCTGTTTTGCACCAAATCGTTGAATTTCAATATTTGTGATTCAATAAAAAAAAGGGTTTGTATGTTCTCTATATCCAACATTATGTATTATTCTAATTGATCTTTTTTGGAACACAGTTAGTGAATGAAGCGCACATTTGTAGTTGTTTCCCCATATTTCTGCACAATAACTCAGATTTAGTAACACTAGTGAGCATTAGAGAATATGAAGTGATTTTTGGTCTAATACATGTTTTGCTTTATTCATTATTGACGTGTTTCTTGCTACTTTATGTTGTATATTTTTTACATGAGCTTTCCAATTCATTTTATCATAAATGTGTCCCCAACAAATATAATCACCTCAAATACGGCAAAATACACAGCTTTTTAAAGTATCTTAAGTCAATCAATCAATCTCAAGTTTATTTCCAAACCACAATAACATCACTAATCTGAACCCAAGGAAAAACTCAAAACCCAAAATGGGAAAACACAGAAACCTTGGGAAGAGGCCGTGGATGTGGGCTGCAACGGATGCCAAGTATGTACAGTTAGTTGCAAATTATTCATGACACTACTTATCATTATTAAGTATCGTTATCGAGTAACATTATCACTGGAGGACGAGCCTTAACATGTTACACACAGAGAGAAAAAAACAGTAGCAGGCATGCTAATAGCTAATCTAAGCTAGCTGTAAACAACAGCAAGAAATAAGTGCTTGGTAATGTTCAACAAATGTAAACAGAACCACTTTGAAAGTAATTATTCACAGAAAATTAACGAGTATATTAATAAAAGTTACAGATAGGATAATATAACAACTGTTGGTATGTCAGCATTGTCACAGTCAGTACACAACACATCAGAGGAGCATCGGATCCATCCATAAATTGATGTCGATACCAAGGGTCGTATCGGTATATGATCGATATTACAGTGATTAGGTCTTTTAGGTAGTTTTTTTTCTCAAAATATATTTTTTGTTAATGTTAAGAAAATTAGGGGAATAATTCCTTGGACACAGGAGGACTCTGAGAGCAAAAATCAAGTGGTTTAAATGAGTAGTAGATTAGTAGTTTTTGCTTTTGTTTACTTGATATGTACTATTGATTTTGTTTTGATCAAATAAGTGTATGTAATAAAATAAAATAAGGAAGTAGTTTAATATTGTGTTGATATTGTTAAACTGTTGATAGCACTCATCATAAAATAAATTATAAATTAATATATGTGATTGGTATCATGTCACTCATGGATGATCTGTATCGGAATTGGCAGCTTAACACCTTGATCGGAACATCCCTACTGTACGGGACAGTGGAGCACTTTAACATGCATGTGCATGTATGAGCCAGTCTGCCCCGCAACAAGAGGATATAGAAAAATAAGGAACTTGTTGACTCCAACTTTGACTACGACTGAACAAAAATTGCGGACTCACGCAAAGCTCTTTGGGTAAACCTTTACCATATGAAGTATGGAGATATCTGCTGACGTAACTTAGGCAAAATACGTCACTCAAGTCTCAAATTCCAAACAGCTTGTTTGGGGCAAGTTTGGAAGAAGGCGGTATTGTTTTATAAATATCTCTGCCATGCCTCCAAGGTTTGATTTCAAATTTTCGGGTCTTATGCAGATCCCAAATACACAAAAACAGGTACCAACAGGTAAGAAAAGTTTGATTTGCATAATATATACATATACTTACATATATACAGTATATATATATGTATATATATATATATATATATATATATATATATATATATATATATATATATATATATATATATATATATATATATATATATATATATATATATATATATATATATATATATATATATATATATACTACCGTTCAAAAGTTTGGGGTCACATTGAAATGTCCTTATTTTTGAAGGAAAAGCACTGTACTTTTCAATGAAGATAACTTTAAACTAGTCTTAACTTTAAAGAAATACACTCTATACATTGCTAATGTGGTAAATGACTATTCTAGCTGCAAATGTCTGGTTTTTGGTGCAATATCTACATAGGTGTATAGAGGCCCATTTCCAGCAACTATCACTCCAGTGTTCTAATGGTACAATGTGTTTGCTCATTGGCTCAGAAGGCTAATTGATTATTAGAAAACCCTTGTGCAATCATGTTCACACATCTGAAAACAGTTTAGCTCGTTACAGAAGCTACAAAACTGACCTTCCTTTGAGCAGATTGAGTTTCTGGAGCATCACATTTGTGGGGTCAATTAAACGCTCAAAATGGCCAGAAAAAGAGAACTTTCATCTGAAACTCGACAGTCTATTCTTGTTCTTAGAAATGAAGGCTATTCCACAAAATTGTTTGGGTGACCCCAAACTTTTGAACGGTAGTGTGTATATATATATATACAGTATACAATATATAGTACAGGCCAAAAGTTTGGACACACTTTCTTATTTAATGCGTTTTCTTTATTTTCATGACTATTTACATTGTAGATTGTCACTGAAGGCATCAAAACTATGAATGAACACATGTGGAGTTATGTACTAAACAAAAAAAGGTGAAATAACTGAAAACTATTCCACAAAATTGTTTGGGTGACCCCAAACTTTGGAACGGTAGTGTATATATATACACACACACATACAGTATATATATATATATATACATATATATATACACAACATTTTAAAGTCAGCTCTGCTGTAGAATGTTCTGGAGCCCCACAGGCACTTTTTATTCAGAGTCTTCACAGACGAAATATTATTTACTCTTTCAACAGAATAAAACATCGGAGCGTTATGAATATTGAACGTCAGAACTTTTTTTTTTTCTGTCCCTCTCATTTTTATCACCACAATGGTTACTTTTGTAAGGCATCACCTGCATGACCACTTAGCATGATGGGTAAAACTATTATGGACTGACTCTCACCTCTCGCCTTCTCGCCTTTTTTCTATTGACTTTTTTATGAACTTTTTTTTACTGCAAAAAAATGTAATACTATAGATTAGATTCACATCTTGATTAATTAGTCGTTTTGTGTTTGCCAATGTGTACCAATTGTGTCTACTTGATAATGAAATACTCTTCACAACAACAACAACACATATTATTCTGCACATGTTGATGATTATGTAGTCTAATTTTACTTTGATGTTGTGTGTACATTCTGGCAACAATGATGAAACACACTTGAAGACGGTTTGCATTGCTGGGTTGACATTTGCTCTTATAATCTTAAATATGACGCACTGATCCGATGGAACTATTTACCGGTTACACTTCAATCTCTGTAATCTTCTGCAATACCCGCGCGCATCCATTAATATATATTTTATTAAGAAAAAGCTCATCTTTCAAGCGCAGCGTTTTGCTTGCAAACATCTGAAGCCGCCTTAAACAGACGTGTGAGCAGCACGTTGCTGGAGATAAAAGCATATATGGCCATGTTTTGACATTAAGTCTCTGATGCTCGGAATGTTTTGACTCTTTCATTTCATGTGAACTCTGGAATGTGGAGATGAAATTTTGCAAAAGGATTCCAGTTGGAGTTTTTGCTGTGCTTAACTACTTTATGTTTAATTTGGAACAGTCACCTATTAGTATGTTTAGTGACAGTCAAGGTAAGTCTTATTCATTCTTAAACCAGGGGTGTCCAAATTGTGGTGCCGCAGCTAATTATTTAAATACTATTACAAAAAATATATAAAAAGTGTAACAAACTAGAATTTGCAATTCCGGTAGGAATTGGATCAATTGGATTTTGAAACGTTTCGAATCGGTTGAGAAATGTGGGATATGGAGAGGTTTGAATATTGCCTATTCATTTTCAATGGGGGGAAATCCCTGGTAATTCCGGGTAATCAGGGAATTTTCGGAAACCGGGAAACATGCTGGCTTGAAAGTCCAGGGTGAGTGAAGTGGGTGGACGGTAAAACGTTTCGAATCGGTTGACAAATGTGGGACATGCAGTACGTTGTAAATTTCCCATTCATTGTCAATGTGGAGAAAAATCCTGCAAATACAGAGAAAACCGGTAATTTTGAAAAAGGGAAAACATGTTTAGCGGAGAGTAGTGTGAGTGGATGGTCGAAAGGTCGGTTGAAAGGTAGAACTATGAGTACGTCCATTCATTTGAATCGGAGTTTCTTAGAAATTTGGGAATACCGGGAATTTTTTGTAAATACCGTATTTT
The DNA here is from genome assembly GCF_033978785.1 of Entelurus aequoreus. Taxonomy (NCBI): domain Eukaryota; kingdom Metazoa; phylum Chordata; class Actinopteri; order Syngnathiformes; family Syngnathidae; genus Entelurus; species Entelurus aequoreus. Next base: position 30,866,383 of record NC_084752.1, on the reverse strand, counting down.
TCGGACTATAAGTCGCTCCGGAGTATAAGTCGCACCGGCCGAAAATGCATAGTAAAGAAGGAAAAAAACATATATAAGTCGCACTGGAGTATAAGTCGCATTTTTGGGGGAGATTTATTTGATAAAACCCAACACCAAGAATAGACATTTGAAAGGCAATTTAAAATAAAGAAAGAATAGTGAACAACAGGCTGAATAAGTGTACGTTATATGACGCATAAATAACCAACTGAGAACGTGCCTGGTATGTTAACGTAACATATTATGGTAAGAGTCATTCAAATAACTATAACTTATAGAACATGCTATACGTTTACCAAACAATCTGTCACTCCTAATCGCTAAATTCGATGAAATCTTATACGTCTAGTCTCTTACGTGAATGAGCTAAATAATATTATTTGATATTTTACGGTAATGTGTTAGTAATTTCACACATAAGTCGCTCCTGAGTATAAGTCGCACCCCCAGCCAAACTATGAAAAAAACGGCGACTTATAGTCCGAAAAATACGGTATAGTTAATACTACAATTGTCCTAGATCAGGGGCCCCATGGAAGAAAATCTGTGCACAGGCTATTACAATCATGGCATTAAAATGGAAAAATAAAGACAACTTCAGATTGTTTTACTTGTCTTACTTTGGCCAAAAACAGAACAACCACATTCTGAATATATTGCAATAAAAATATAGAAAAAAATACCGGCAGCGGTAAAGTTTAGATCCATGAAGGAAAGAAGAAAGTGAATGAATGCTTATAACTGAATAAATGTACATATGCATAAACAATGTTCTTTTGTATAATTTTTTTAAATGAATTAACATTTATGACAACTTTTTCCAAAACACAATATAGAATGTGAGACATAACAGGATAATGCATACATTTAGTATCATTTGTTCTCAAAACGGTTACAAAAAAGTGGGACCCCATTTTTATACCCACCTACTCAGTGGCCTAGTGGCTAGAGTGTCCGCCCTAAGATCGGTAGGTTGTGAGTTCAAACCCCGGCCGAGTCATACCAAAGACTATAAAAATGGGAGCCATTACCTCCCTGCTTGGCACTCAGCATCAAGGGTTGGAATTCGGGGTTAAATCACCAAAAATGATTCCCGGGCACGGCCACCGCTGCTGCTCACTGCTCCCCTCATCTCCCAGGGGGTGAACAAGGGTGATGGGTTAAATGCAGAGGGCAAATTTCACCACACCTAGTGTGTGTGTGACAATCACTGGTACTTTAACTTTAACTTTACTTATGACTTGATGGGGTCTCTGTCATGTCTGTGTGATCATGTTTTGTTTTGGTTATGTTCAGGTTTGGTTTTTGGACTCTTTGTGCACTCTTGTTTGTCTTGTCACCATGACTACTCATTAGTTTAACCTGTCTCACGTTTTGCACTCGCGCACCTGTCACAAATCATGTCTGTATTATTTAAGCCCATTGTTGCCAGGAAGTCAGCCTGGCGACATTAACTCTGTTACCTCTATGATCATGTGTTCCATGCCATAGATTCCTGCTCTGCCAAGTAAGTTTTTGTTATTAATGCCACAGTTAGGGACTTTAGTTTCATGTTCATAGTTTTTGCCTTTGTGCTAGATTTGTTTTCATTAGCCAAGTTTGTACTTCCGCCCTTGTGCGCGCCTTTTGTTTATTCCTTTTGATAGTGTTTAAATAAATATTTACTCACCTCCAAGCCATGTCCGATCCAGCTTTACTTGCATCTCGGGAAAACAAACAACCCAAAGTCCACGTATTGTCAGTTTCTGGAACCCCATTTTGAAAATTCCTAGCGCCAACACTGATGGAGTAATGGTGCGTGTGGCCTGCGGGCCGGTTCTAATACTAATCAAATATCATCCTGGGGGCCATAGATAATTTATTTATTCATTCATTCATTCAGACCTTGACTTGATATGAATGGGTTGGTGTTGGAATTTTTCGAAACGGTTGAAAAATCTTGACGTATTAACAGTTTGAATTTGAATTGGTATTTTGGAATTACTGGAGTTTCGGGAAAACCTGAAATTTGTACGAAAAAAAAGATCACTTTTGTTGTCCCAAGTAGGAGGAATGTTTTGAAGAAGGAATGGTCAAAAACGGTTGAAAAATGTGGATTGTGAAAACTTTCCAGGAAGAGGTGAAAATAGGGCTTTGGAAAACTGGAAATTCTGGGAATTCCTGGAATTGTTTTGAACTTACAAAATGGTAGTTTGATTGTCCAAGGTGAGTGGAGAGTGTGGATGATAGAACAGTTAGAATTGGTGGAGAAATTTGGGAATTGTGCAAGTTCAAAAAATGCCCCATCTATGTTCAATGGGCAAATGACCCGGAATTCTGGGTAATCTGGGATATTTATTTTACATTTTTGGGGGGAGCTCTAGATTCCCGGTCGAGCCGAACGTTTTGACACTCAAACGGTTCCGATCGGATGAAAACTGTGGGCTATGGAGGGCGCCAAAGTTTTTGGGCGGAATAATAATAAATAGATAGTTTTTTAGTGTAGAATATTTTGTGTGCAAACAGGTGTAATGTAATGAGAAAATATTGCAATACTGACACTAATAACTTAAAGTTGCCATGTAGGCAGTTTTTTACTTAAAAACTGTCATTGCTAAAAAAACTACTTTTAAGACCAGATCTGCTGTTGATCTAGAGATTTAAGCGTTAAAAGTAAAAATAATATATATTGATATGTGACTTTTTTTTTTTAACACTAATGAGTGGAATCACTGAGACATTTAGTCTGTTTTTTTCTTATGTCATTGTTCAAAAAATAATAATAAATCAAAAGCAATATTAATGAAATATAGTTCAGTTCAGTTTCATTTTTTTTGGAACATGCATACGATACAATGTAATGCATCACATATTTCCAGTTGTTTCATTACAGCACGTCCGAAAAGGAGTAGGAAGAAGCTGAGCTTATTTAATCCTACCCCTTTTCATACCATAGCAATTTTATCCCATTTCCTTGTTCTCTGTAACAGAACAGTGAATACATAATAAATAAATAATATACCATAGTGAGTAAACAAATATTAAATACATAAATAATCTTTGTGAATCTAGTGAAAAATGTTTTGAGGAAAATATTGCATATTTGGTGTTTTTGCCATAAAAAGTTATATTTTTATTTTGTTTTATTTTAAAGGCATACAACATTTTAAAAAAAATAAAACTAAAACTATGGCAATGGATAGATCTGAAGTTGATCCATAGATATTTA